>NW_025967831.1:0-25000 GCF_021869965.1 Rhincodon typus | reverse complement strand
AAATCTGAAAATCTCCCCAAAGGCAATGTGTTACTGATGTTACTAATTGATTGAGGTCTAACAGAATGATGGAACAGGCTTAAAGGGCTGACCAGTTAGCACCTGTTCCTACATTTTGAACTGTAGACTGGCTAACCTATTTAACAAGCTTGTTTCTTTTTCTCCTTTTTGCTTTGTAGCTGAGACATGGGAAAGTCACCAAAGAGGGAAAATTTAAACCCAACAGCCTGGTCTACCGTACTAAAGGTGGGCAGGTATTGCTGCACAGATCTACAGTGAACAGGCAAGCCATGATGTGTGTGCATGTATGGGGGAAGAGAGGTTTTAGAGGATATATTTCATATTAGAAGATCACTAGTGATGCTGCTTACTTAGTTAAGTCCAAAGTTTTATAAAGCCTGGATGTTACATCATTTAGTGCAAATTATTGTAAAATTAATTGCTTTTCGTCATTCAACAAAATATTTGATAACAAATGTGCTGAGCACTAGGACTTTTCACTGCTTCTTACCATTCCTTGGATTGGTTTGTGAAGTGGGAGATGGGTGAATGCAATTATTCAACTAAAATAAGTAACTTCAGCTCTGTTGGTAAGAGTCAGAAAATCAAAGAGATGTGTATAGTTGAGTAAAAGTTATGTTACTAAACTGGGAAATCCAGAGAATGGGATATCATATCCCAATACGCCAATTTGAGAATTTGAATACAGTTAAAAATCTGAAAATGAAAAGCTACTATGAGGAAGAGTGGTAATGAAATTGATTCACTAATGTCCTTTCAGGAAGAAAATTTAACCTTTTACATTGTGACCTTTTAGTGATTCGAGTCCCCAGCCTCACATCGAAGAGCTTGAGTCTTAACTGGCCTCTGAAATAGTCTACCAAGCAACTCAGCTGTAAAAATTGTTAGTATCCCCACTTTCTACAGGGAAAGAAGGTAATAATGTTGGCTTTGCCAGAGGTGCTGACATCCTGTAGATTGCTGTTATTCTGAAGTCACTAAACTAAAACTCCACCAATCTGCTCAGAATGTGGCCAAAAATTGAATATTGCCGAAAACAGACTTGTGTTTCTGAAGCTTTTTGTCTTGCACATATCAGCAAACTTAATGCCAAATTTCAAACAATCCTAACAGTCTATACAGTAAGGGAAATTGGTTGATAAGTTGATTTTGATTGGGAAGGTGTTGCTGTGGAGAAAACAACAGAGAACAGAAGGCTCCCCAAGCTCCCAGGTAGTTTAAAACCGATGCAAGTTTTGAACATATTGCTTCTGTTTGCAAACAATTCCCTACACAAAAGTTTAATTTACTTCTAGCACAGGTAAATGAGTTATGTTATAAGCTTGACTGATCATTTTAAATTGTCCATTGGTATAGCTATTGATGGACTCAGGATTGTCAGCAAGTGCTGCTCAATGGCAAATTCATGTTTCACAGTAAATGGATTGGAATTTGCAACCATGAGTGTGGTGTGTACTCTACCTAATACAAACAAACAAAGCGACATGCCCCTTGATTCAATCAGCCAATTTTTGAAATGTATAGCCTTTGTACACTGCATCCAGTGTTGGCATCAAGACTCATACATAATGTTGTGCAATTCTGTGGTGGGTAGAAGACCTTTACGGATTGACTCACTCCTGTCTACACCAAGCTTATTTCACTGGTCAATGTACACACTGGAATTCATTTAGCTGCACACAGTATAAATATTGATTGAGTAATCTTGTAAGGAGAATTCTGGTCATTTGCTAACCTGTGGGAGAGATGTTATCCTGATGAAATTATTGTTTTCTGAGTTTTGCACAAACTTGCAAATGGATTAAAGACTGCCACACTTGGATCTGAAGTTCTCAGTCAATCTCAAATTAACGTGGAAAGGCACAGTAACTCAAAACCTTGAGGTTAAATGTGCTGTTTCATATTACTGCTATGCTGCGGCTACAGACACAATATTTCCATTGACAAGATGTTGCCATAATTTCATAAAGACATTCTGCCCAGCACATAATTGAGCAACTTTGTCTGTGAAATTCATTGCTAGTGCAATGCCTGGTACATAGGCTGTACATCCTAGTGAATGGCTGATTGAGTCAAGCAGTGTTACCTTTAGTTGTTCGCAATGGGCTGAGTATAGACTGTATTTAAACAGCCAGTGCATTCAAAACTTGAAATAAAATGTGTACTTTTAAATTGATTCGCCAGTTCCTGAACATAGCCACACTAATAAATGATAATCAGTTGAACTTGGAATATGGCTCATTTACAGTTGCTAGAAACCACATAACTTCATATGCAACATTCTGTTCTTTGCAAACAATAGAATATGTTCAAGCTCTGTATGTTTTTTGTTAATTATCTGGGAGTTGCATGCCTCCTGTTGTTATCTCCATGGCAGTGCTTTGGAGAATTAGTGGCAGCTTGTCAACCAACTAGCGCCTTTTCTTCACAATTGTTGTGATCGCTTGAAATTTGGCATTCTTGTTTTTGTCCTGATTGACTGCAAGATGCACAGCTTCAACAACTTGTATCTCTCTTCAGCAATAGTCAGCTTTGAATATGCTGATTCAGACCAGAGCATGGAGTTCTCTCATGCCTTTTGTCCCATCTCATTGTCAGGAACCATTGTAAACAATGCTTCCTTGACTGTGCTAACGCAGTTTTTGTAATTCATGTCAGGAATGAGGAGTATTTTAAAAGCCGTTGGCTGACCTATTTCATGGCTGTGAAATCCAATGGGAACGTGTTTGTTCGTGACTCCTCCATGGTCCATCCATTGACTCTGTTAATGCTACCAGATTGTGACATTGACATCAAGGGTAAGTGTTGTGGTGGGGGTGTGGGGGGAGATTGCTTTATATTTTCAATAAAATAGCACAATTCAGCTACAGACTGTAAAGAGATCCCAACATATTTCACCTATGGATGATTAAGTGAAAACCCACTATAGCTTTAAAACACAAAATTTTCATGCTATGTGGAATCTTTGTTGTAATTATAAGCTATCCTGCAAACCAAATGTACTGTCAGACTCCATGAAGGCAAAGAGAAGGAAATATTTGGGCCAGTAGTCTCTGCCAAAGTTGCTGACCTCTGCCACGTTGACTGACTTGAGCTTTGGACAGAGGTTTCTGTGGCCCTAAGCTAGGGGAGAAGAACATAATTCAATCTACCATTGCCATCAAACCAGGAGATCAATCTTGATTCAATGAGGAAAGCAGGAGAGCGAGCTTACCAGAAATTGCAGTGACCATACCTAAAGATGAGATGACAATCTGATGAAATTATAATGCAAGGCTATAAATGCATGTTAAACAGCCAAAGCAACATACAATAGAACAAAACAATTCCACAATAAATAGATCAGATTAAAGATCTGCAGTCCACCACATCCAGTTGTAAATGGTGATGCACGATTAAACAACTAACCTGAAGATGTGAACATTCTCAGTGATGGGGAACCCAGCACATAACCGCAAAAGACAACGTTGAAGCACTTGCACACCCTCTCAGTCTGCAGTGCTGAGTGAATGATCCAACTTGTCCTTTTCCTGATGTCTCCAGAATTAAAGATGTCAGTCTTTAGACAATTCTGTTCAGTCCATTTAATATCAAGAAACCGCTGAAGGCACTGGATACGCTGTTGCTACATGCTTTGACAACACCCTGGCAGTAGTGTTGAAAACTTGTGTCCCAGAACTAACCCTGAGCTAAGCTGTGTTGTTATAGCTGCAAAACTGGCATTGACCCCCAATTTGGAAAATTTTCCACAAAAAGCAAGGCAAATTCTAAACTGATAATTTATTACTCAATCAATCTACTCCTGATCATCATCAAAGTAATGGCAAATATAGTCACGTGGAACTTAAACAACAAGAACCATCCCAATGTTCAGTTTAGATTCTTCCGAGGGCCATTCTGTTCCAGTTCATTGTTATAGGCTGGGTCGAAATATTGACAAAGGACGTGAATTCTAGAACTGAGAGTCACAGCCCTTGAAATCAAATGTGGCATCACGTAGAATTGAAGACTATGGGAATCAGGGAGAGAAACTTTCTACTGGCTGAAGTCATAATTAACACAAAGGAAGACGGTTGTGTTCATTGGAGGCCAGTCATCCCAGCATCTTCAGCTGCTTGAGCAATTACCTTACCTCCATCATAAAGTTGGAAGTGGGGCTGTTTGCTGATGATTGTAATGTCCAGCAGCGTTTGCAACTCCTCGGGAACTGAACTAGTTTGGTCTTGCATGCAGTGTCCTTTATCGTAGAGGGCTGTCGTGGCTGGGTTGTTAAGTGTATTCAGGCGAAGATAGAGAGACAGATTTTTAATCAGTAAGGGAATCACAGGTTGTAGGGAAAAGGCAGGAAAGTGGAGTTGAGGATTATCAGATCAGCCAGTGATCTTGTAGAATGGCAGAGCAGACTTTGTGGGCTGAATAGCCTACTTCTGCTCCCACATCCCTATGGTCTTTTAGATCTGGTTAACATTCAGGCTTGGGATAATAAGTGGCAACTGACATTCATGCCATATGTGCCAGGCAGTGACCATCTCTAACAAGATAGAATCTAACCATCTCCCCTTGGTATTAACATTGCTCAATTCTCCACAGTTAACATCCTGGAGGTTACTATAGACCAGAAAACGAAAGTAAAATTTAAAGAAACATGAAAATGATTGTAAAAACTTCCAAACTTATATGAAAAGGAACAGGTTAACAAAGACAAATGTGGGTCCATAATAGGCAGAGTCAGAATTTATAATGGAAAGTAGAGAAATGACAGTCTGTCACGTTCTGTTTTGGAACACTTTAGAATAAAATCGCTGTCCATTTATTTTTTAAAATAAATTCATTCCTGAGACGTGGGTGTTGCTGAGAGCCTGATATTTATTCCCCAGCTCTGGTTGCCCTTGAGAAGGTGGTGCTGTGCTGCCTTCTTAAACTGCTGCATTCTATGTGATATAGGTTGATCCAGAATGCCATTACGGAGGGAATTCCAGGATTTTCACCAGTGACAGTGTAGAAGCGGCGATATATTTCCAAGTTAGGATGGTGAGTGCCTTGGAGGGAAACTTGGTGTTCCAATATATCTCCTGCCCTTATCCATCTAGATGGAAGTGGTTGTGATTTTGGAAGGTGCTGTCTAAGGATCTTTGGGGAATTTCTGCATTGTATCGCGTAGATAGTGTACACTGCTGCTACTGAGTATTTGTAGTGGAGGGAGTGGATGCTTGTGGATGTGGTGCCAATCAAGCAGGCTGTCTTGTCCTGGATTTCTCTTCAAGCTTCTTGAGTCTTGTTGGAGCTGCACCCATTTAGGCAAGTGGGGGGTATTCCATCACACTTGTGCTTTGTAGATGATGGACAGGCCTTGGGGAATCAAGAGATGACTTACTTGCTGCAGTATTCCGAGCCTCTGACCTGCTGTTGTAATCGCTGTGTTTGTGGAGAATCCAGTTGAGTTTCTTGTCAATGGTAACCCCAAGGATGTTGATAGTGGGGGATTCAGTGATGGTGATACCATTGAATGTCATTGCCTGGCATTTGTACGGCGTGAATGTGACTTGCTACTTGTTAGCCCAAGCCTGGATATTGTCTAGATCTTGTTGCATTTGAACATGGACTGAGGAATCTGAGGAAACATGAATGGTACTGGTCATTATGTGATGGCATTGTATTATCATCTCTGGACAGTTAATCCAGAGACTCAAATAATCTTCTGGGGACCTGGGTTCGAATCCCACCATAACAGATGGTGGAATTTGAATTCAGTAGATATCTGGAATTAATGATGAATGTGAATCCATTGTCAATTGTTGAAAAAACCCATCTGGTTCACTGACGTCCTTTAGGGAAGGAAACTGCCATCCTTACCTGGTCTGGCTTACATGTGACTCCGGACCCACAGCAATGTGGATGGCTCTTAACTGCCCTCTGAGCAATGAGGAATGGGCAATAAATGTTGCCTCGTCAGTGATGCCCTCATTCGTGTGAATGAATAAAAAATTTTAAAAATCATGTTGCGAACATCCCCACTTCTGACCTTATGGAGGCAAGTTCATTGTTGAAGTAGCTGAAGGTGGTTGGGCCTAGAACACACATACCCTGAGGAACTCCTGCAGAGATGTCCTGAAGCTGAGATGACTGACCTCCAACAACCACTGCCATCTTCCTTTATACCAGGTTCAGTCCCTGATACCCATTGATTCATTTTGCTAGGGCTCCTGAATGCCCCCTTTAGTCAAATGTGGCCTTAATGTCAAGGGCAGTCACTCTCACCCCACCTCTCGAATTCAGCTCTTTTGTCTATGTTTGAACTAAAGCTGTAATGTGGTCAGGAGCTGAATGGCCCGAGTGGAACTCAAACTGGGTGCCACTTAGTAGGTTATTGCTGAGCAGGTGTTGCCTGATGGCACCTGCTGATGACACCTTCCATCACTTTACTGATGATTGAGAGTCAACTGATGGGGTGGTAATTGGCCAAGTTGGATTTACTTGCTTTTTTTGTGTATGGGGCATACCTGGGCAATTTTTTATATCAGCAGGTAGATGCCAGTGTTATAACTGTATTGGAAGAACCTGGGTAGGGGAGCTGCAAGTTCTAGAGCACAAGTATTCAGTACTATTGCTGGAATGTTGTCAGGGCCTGTCGCCTTTGTGAGTGCCTCCAGCTGATTCTTGATATGGTATCTGTAATGCTGGGGAATCACTGGATGCCAAGATGGATCATTCACTTGGCATTTCTGGCTAGGATTACTGCGAATACTTCAGCCTTGTCTTTTGCACTGATGTGCTGGGCTCTTCCATCATTGAGGATTGGGATATTTGTGGAGCCTCATCCTCCAGTGATTTGTTTAATTATCCACCACCTCTCATGACAGAATGTGGCAGGACTGCAGAGCTTCGATCTGATCACTTAGCTCTGTCTATCACTTACTGCTTATGCTGTTTGGTAACTTCACCAGGTTAACATCTTATTTTCAGGTATGGCTGATGCTGCTTCGGGCATGCCCTCCTGCACTCTCCACTGAACCGGGGTTAATTCTCTATCTTGAAGGTATTGGTTGAGTGGAAGAGATGCTGGGCCAGGAGATTGCAGATAATGCTTGAGTACAGTTTTGCAGTTAGTGACCCATAGCGCCTCATCGATGCCCAGTCATGAGTTGCTAGATCTGTTCAAAATCTGTCCTATTTTAGCACAGTGATACATCCACACAACATAATGGATGGTATTCTCAATGTGAAGTTGAGACTTTGACTCTGCAAGGATAATGCAGTGGTCATTTTTAATCAATACTGTCACATGCAGATGGTTCTGCAGCCAGCAGATTAGTAAGGAGGAAGTGAAGTATATTCTTCCCTTGTGGTTTTCTCACCATCTGCTGCAGACCCATTTCCTTTAGAACCTGACTGGCTTGTTCATGGACATTTGAAATCCCCCTACTCAGAGTATATTTGCACCCTTGCCACCCTCAGTGCTTCCCCCAAGATGGCTTCACCAGCGAAGAGAGGATGGTTCATGGTAAGCGACAGGAAGTTTCCTTGCCCATTTTTTTTAAACCTAAAACAATGACTCCTGACAATGTGAAATCTCAATGTTGAGGACTCCAAGGGCAACTCCCTACAAACTATATGCCAGTGGGACAGGACATATCGAGGGATGGTGATGGTGGTGTTTGGAATGTTACCTGTAAGGTATGAGTGGTCATTTGATTAACATCCTGGGACCATTTTCCTAACAGCAGTGAGAAGGGGTCTGCCCAGCATTGACTGAACAAACTCAAAAAGGTGATTCACCCCCCACCGCCTTGTTGAGTGCAACAAATGCCTTGAGAATTAAAACAAAAAGACTCAGGCTCTGTTTGAAGACTGTAGCTTGAACTGGATAAGTTACTAGCATCATAGAGCCCTTCATAATGGAGTAATCAACTCATGAATAGACTCCAAACTGGAGTAGTGTAGGTAAAAAAAATTCACACTGTTAGGAACCAATTGGAAACTGCTATGAGAGTTATAGGTCATTCTGGATAGAAGTATGGAATTACCTCCCTAATGTACATGTGTTTTGAGGATAAAATATTGTCAGGTGTGGGTCAGTTGATGGATTTACTTGAGAATCATACTGTAGAGAATGTGTTTTGAGCTTCATTCCTCCAGTTTGAGAGAGTGTCACAGCAAAAAAAAAAACTACTGCAGTCTGGATAATAAATCTGTTAAATCATCTGCAGTGTTCATTTCTCATTTCTGTTTCAGAGGATGGTGACTCTGTGCTGCTAACGCTGGCTGACTCTAGCCTCCTGCAACTTGAGCTGGACCCGAAGACAGCCTATTTGCTATACAGCTTCCGCAGAGCTGTACACAAGATGATCAAGACCTGCCTGCGATATGAGCTCCCAGAAATATCCTCTGATCTTCAGAAAGAACATGGGGAAGTGCTGTCATTGCTTGTGGAGCTCTTGAACTGCTGGCCAGCAAAGTGAAAGATGCACTAGGAGAGGGAGAGGTGGCAACTAAGCTTGTATTGTATTCTGTATCAGAAATGCTTGATCTACTGTATAAAAGAGATTATAATCTGCTTTATTTAGTGTGTTGAGAGGCTAAAACTGCTCAACTTTCTGCAAAATTACTTGAAACTGATGGGCAGACCAGCCTAGCATCTCAGATAACTTATATTTATAATGGATTGTGTATGTAAAACTGTGTAATTGGAATAATTTTATTAAGCAAGAGCCCAACTAACTGGGTGAATGTGTTTCTATATGGACAATGTTTTCTGAGTTCCATGATTGGAAAATTTAGTTAAAGACTACAAGTTTGTCAATGTTTTTGTACTTTTTTTTCCAAAAAAGGAATTGTTTTCTTGTTAGTTAACAGTCACCAACGATTGCTAATGCATCCCATTGGTCATAGAACCCATGTAATCAAAATTTACCTTTACCTTTGTATCTTTGGTCTCACTTGCAACAAGGGTTATACAAAAAACTTCATTGAGCAATCTTTTGAGGCTGGAAGATTTTCTACTACTACATCTCATATTTCACAACAGCTAATACATTTGCTTAGATTCCAGCCCGAGCTAGTCTAATGACAGTTAAGAGATACAGACAGAAATTTAGGTCATGACTACCCCACAACAAATAGTACAGAATAAGTTAAATAGCCTCAGGCTTGGGGAAGTTCTATAGAATGACCTTTTTAAATGATGGGCAGGAGGGTAATCTATCGTGTAGGATTTTGTCTTGATGTCTAATACCCCTTATGAACCAGGGTGCACTTATGTAACTGCCACTTTCTTAAACAATAGCGTAACTCAGCAAACAGAAGAAGCTTGAACCATACACCAACAACCAACTCTTAGTAGGGACAAAGAAATTTCTTTTCAAGATGGCAACCAGAGATAACCAGCAGACTTCCACAGGGTTAAGTGTTATGACCTCTTAAAATTCACATTAATATATATTAACAGTCTGGATGAAGGAACTGAGGGCATTGTTGTTAAGTTTGCAAGATTACACAAAGATAGCTGAAGGGACAGGTAGTGTTGAGGAAGCTGGGAGGCTGCAAAAGGACCTGGACACATTGCCCACTTGCCTAAAGAAGTGGCAGGTGGAATACAACGTGGAAAATGCACTTTGGTAAGAAAAAGAGAGATAAACTATTTTCTAAAACAGGGGAAAAGGCTTTGGGAATATTAAGCACAAAGGGGACTTGGGAGCCCTAGTTCAGGATTCTTTTATGGTTAACATGCAGGTTCATTTGGCAGTTAGGAAGGCAAATACAATTGTGCAATGTTGCACACGTAAATTTTTTTGTTAACAGGCTTTTAACTTATGCAAGGTCAGCCACTAATTGTGCCAGAAGAAATCAAAGAAATTCTGCTTTACTTTCAACACGATCTCAAATGCCAGGTGGGAAATTGAAAAAAGGATATTTCACTTAGAAAGTAAACTGACAGTATGTTTTAAAGGGCCTAGGAAGAAAGCTGTGAAGAATGGGTAGGTTAGGTTGGGTTGGGTTGGGTTGGGTTGAATATATTTGACAGGATTTGTTCCTACCTGCAGGCACTTAAGATTTCCAAATTCTGTTCTTTGTGAAATGTCATTTCCTCTTAAAGGTCATTCTCTCCCATTTTTAATCACAGCATTTGTTGGAATAGGAGGTAAAGGATGCTTTGCCTAGTTCCAACTGTGTCTCATCAACATAATGCACTTCAGTTGTTTGTTTGAATTTCATTTTTAAAAGTAGCAAAAGGCATTATAAGTGGAATAACAAATTGCTTTTATGAAATGCTTTTAATAGGGTATATAATGTCCTGAGACACTCCACAAGAACATCAAAGGGAATCTGACACAGCCACATAATATGATATGGGATGACCAAAAAACCTGCTCTGAGATAAGTTGGAGCTCTCCCTACTCACCTTTCCTGAATTAGAACTGAGGCAGCTTCAAGGCATGACTGTCAATGGTGAAGTAATAAAACTTGGCAATAGCAAAGAGTGAGGCCAAGGAAGAGACTGAAAAAAAAACAAGGATTAAAATTTGGGGTCTCTGATGAAAGGTCACTGACATTAAAAGTTAACTTGGTTTTTCTCCTCTCGCTATAGATGCTACCAGTTCTGCTCAGTATTTCCAGCAGCTGCACCATTTTTCTGGCAAATTGTAAAACAATGGCACTGCAAACTAACATGGACCATGAAGCACAACTGTTGAATTGCTATTTTATATTGCAAAATTAATCTATTTATGTGTTTCTGGTCAGCGGACAAGGGAAACATCTGTCTTGTTCTTTAAGGTTGAATTTGAAAGGCCAGTGTCCTACTAGTACCTCCATATTTTATTTTCTGAACAGCAAGGAACAAATCCTTAGCCACTACAGTAGTTTAATGTCATTTAATGTAGGTTACATCTTTCCTGATGCCTTCAACCAAACTGCAGTCAGCCCTTTACCTCCAGAAAGCACCTGGAAGAGCATCAGGTCAGCTGGACTGAATTGTTTTCATTCTAGGGTAAACAGTGGCCCAGATCTCCTAGTCTCCAGATAGTCAGATGTGCAACCAAAAGATATGTTCCAGGACCCCCAGGAAATCCTAATTCATTGACAATATTGGAATTTCCCTGGACATCGACCATCAGGTCAGAGGTGAAAATGAGGATACCATTAATACCTGGAAATAAACAGAACCCCATCTCCCCTCTCCAAAGAATTATAAATAAGACCTTAAGACATAGGAGCAGAATTAAGCTAGATGTACATTGGTTCAAAAAATTAGTGTCCCTGAAATACAGGGAATTTGGAAGCTAAACATAGAAATACAGTCCAACACTCTGCGACAGAGCTGCTGCATGGAAACATTTTGGAAAGAAGTACATGGCATAACTGCAGAAAATATAACATAAAACATACACAGCTAACATCAACATATAAGCTTTATTTCAAACTTTTACTTTTACAATAAGGACTGAACAATGGGAATTGAGTTCTGTCACAGAGATGTTGCTTAGCAGCAGCCAAACAGCAAAAGCGAGAAGAAAATTCTGGAACATTAGATGTGTGGACAACAGCGGCAGCAGAAATACTGTACAACCTCACCCAGGTACTCACTGCTGGAGCCATTTTACTGTTTAAAATCCATTTATGGATTTCAAAAAAACACACAAAACACCAAATGTCAACTCATGTTCCTTGGTCTTCAGTAACAAGTTTTTTAAAAAATGTCTCGCTTTACTCATTTCAAATTATTAAAACAAAATGTCCTTCATTGTAAAGAATTCATGCCTTGAAGTTGTGTTCTGTGACCTTAGTGGACTGATGCTTAAAGCTTCAAGTTCCTTGGTTGGGAAATGATAGTTTGATTAAAAAAGCTACAAGAAATTTAAAGGGCACAACTGAGATTACAAGTTTGTTAGTCTCACCGAAAAGTGAAAAACAATAAAAGAAACTTCTTTAAAAAGGTAATGAATGGGGGGGGAAAAAAAACGAGACTAGGTTACCTATAGGCTGATACAGTCCAAAATGCAGATAGATGAAGGAGAGTGGTAACACCAAAGAAAGGGGGAAAGAGGAGGGAGTAGATGGCAAGAAGGGAAGAAAATGTAGAATAGACTGGTAGGGAACTGATGCTTGTGCCACAACAATAGGCTTTTCTCATCCTCAAATTTTCACTAAAACTATCAGCAGTGTTTATCTTGCCTCTCTTTTCTGTTGAATTTAGGTTTGTTGAATGGACTGTCTTGGTAGTTGGGCGGTGGTAAGTTCAGCAGTTAAAAGAATTGCTGATCTGAAGTAAGCGAGGTGAAACATGTACAAGGAGACACTCAACAATGCAGCATCAACTGAGTATAAGATGAGTGATGAAGGCCCAATACTTTAAACTCAGTGCCAACGTGATGTCAAGTCCCTTTGAATTGAAATAGTTTGCTATCAAAAATTCACATTTGGACGATGAAACTGATTTTAAAAGGGCAGTAAACATTTCATATTTATTTTCTATGCAGGCTGTCAGAGACACTGGTTCTTCGTAATTTATATAGAGCCACAAGTCATCCAGTCTCACAATGGTCACAAGACTTAATTTTTTTTTTAAGGAGATGGGAGGGGATATATTGGCCTTGCAGTGGACTGCAGTGTTTGTTTTAATATTTATAAAGAATATAATATACATGAGTAAACATCAGTCATTGTCTGTCACTTCACATACCTGCTCTAGAATCTGATGGAGGTCACACTAGGTTCCACACTCCATGGCAACTAGCCTGGAGTGCAAACTATCAGTGTCCTCATTATTTCACTGCTTTCCACTCACCCCCACCCAACCAATAAAGCTTTAAGAAGAAATCTAGGTACAACATGCAGATGCAAAACAAAAAAGTTTGCTTATTCATTCAAAGGAACATTTCACAAGCAAATATGTTCATTCTGGAGGTGACCTGGTATGGCCAACAATCACAGTGGTCAGTAACAGAGGAAATTTTTTCGGTGGGTGGTGAGTAGGAGAGGGGAGAGTGATGTCAAGATGAGGAGGACATTATAGGTCAAATCGAGCATTACCTCTGGAATCAAGTCACACTGATTATTGAAATACCATTTACACATTCCCTAAAGTGGCTCTCATTAGACTCCAAGTTTTAATGGCCTGCCAGGTTCTTCCCCACCTCCACATGTACAAAAGAGTTGGATCTTTGCTTTCATAAGCACTTTGCCCATGACTAATAATCTAGGTGAGCTATTTGTCTACAGACGCAATCTAAACCTATTCTTTTCTCTGGACATCTATTAGATACAGTTGCTGAATAGCCATTAGAAATGACAACCCAGGCTGATTTCCACCATGCACCCTCCCAGATCTCTCTCTCAACCAAGAAAGTTGAGATGTCAGTTGTGGACGTACAAGAGTTTCCTCAGATTGGTTGACTGCCCATAATCGCACTACAATAGCATCTTTCTACTCCAGGTGGTACTGGGAAGTGGTATGGTGGTTTAAAAACACATGGCATTCAGATGATGTCAAAGAATCACTTGCTCCTGGTACAGACCAATTCACATTAAGCCACACAAAGGCAACGCAAAAGGAAGTAATCACAATCACAGCAGCACAAACATCACTTTAAATTGATCCTGGTAACAAATACACATGCACATAACATCTGAAATCCTCGCACTGAGCGGATTGTACAATTCTTTACAAACTGTCGGATGCAAAAATTTTTATATAGCATTTTTCAACACAATTGTAAACCTGAACCAATCTGTCATGGGATTCTCGAGCTCACAGCAATCCCACGTTTGTCCTAAAATCAATTTTGTTCAAATGTGTATTCTTGTACTGAAATGAATCTAATCTTATTCCACTGGTAAATGTAGTAAAGATGAATAGCAATGGCTCTTAGCAATAGATTTTTAACAAATTATTGAAAACAGAGAAGGGCCCACCAAACACACGCCCTAACCCTTTTATTTCCCCTAATGGGAATTTGAAAGGAAAGGACAAAGCAGACTGATTCACAACAAAGGTGCTTCTAAAAGCCAATACAAATCCCAATAAACATCACTAATACCTCTCCATTTCTTTAACATCGCTTGCTAATTTCTACTCTTTCATCTCCTGAAGGGCACCAACTCTTGTGGGGCTCCTTAATTCTCCCAGACATTGTGTACAGAATATCCAATAAGACTGGTTGTAACAGCAAAGGTGATCTCATTCTCTGCTACATGTAAAACTGCAGTGGGAGATAGACTGGGGATAAGGTGATCTGGAAGATAATCAGTAATGTAGGGGATCTACTGCAGCCACTGACACTATACCACTTGATGAGTCGACTGAGATAAGCTAACAGCAGAAAAAGCTTCCAAACCTAGGTACTCCGCCCGCCTGTTCCTGTTATAAATCCTGAAGGCTTTCTACAGTATTCAAGAAACAAAATTTTAACTGATGGTCTGACCGGCTTGAAGAGAGTTCTTGTTTGCTACACAACGGGTTCTGTTAGAGACACATGTATTGGCGTACTTATGGGTAGTTCATTGGGAATGGCCACATTGATGAGTAAATCAGAATTACCTCACCCACAAAATGGTACAGCCCCAGCATGAGTCACTCCTTTCAACAAGAGAGGAGGGTGTAATGGGTGAAATAGGAAAACAGAAACCTGGAAATACATGAATGTCTAATATGGAAACACTTTTCAATCAGGAACGGTGCTAAACCTCCAGCAACTCCAGGACAGTAGTTCACTGGAATCTTAGTTTTCCCAGACAGCTCATACCCATCCTAATTCACAAAAAACAAAACTGCATTTGGACACAAACTGTACACTAACACAATGCTGAAGTCATTGATCTAAGGACCAGTTAAAGTGAGTTTGCTATCTTTCCACTGGTGTAAGTTCTGAAAACACACACACGCACATATACAAAACAAACTTTCGTCTTTAAAAAAAGATAACTCAAAATGCTACACAGTCCTTTCCATCTCTCAACACACACCTGAACATTAGTGCAGAGAATAAAAATGTTATAAACAGCCATCTTCTAGAGCTACTTTGAGTTAAGTGTAAACAATAACAGAAAATATATTTATATATTAAACACGAGCTATTTTGAATAGTGTTAAAAGCTTAAGTGCAGCTACGATTGCAAATGCAATGCAAGGCTGGAGAGAAGCAGTGATGGTACTGGGACAGACTGGAGCAGAGGCAGTAAATTCACGACAAATGGCATTGGGATGAAGATAAACAGCAGCAAGTGTGGAACACTGTACATCCTTTTCAGCAAGAGTTACCACTGTCTGCCAAATCTTGATAAAGCAAACATTAATGTTACACTAGAATAACTGACTTCACCTGAAAAGTAAAGCCCTGTTGTAAAATCCAGATTCATCAATTCACAGATGATCTTCCATGGTTAACCCCTTTCATTTGCCTTATCAGTTTGGGTCCTCCTCCCCAAATTAGGCAGGGTTTAACTCGCCAACAGAAACATCTTTCAATTGTATCCCAAATAAGGATACCAAACTTTATCTCTCCACCTACCACTACAGACAGTACACTATTGAGAAAAGAGATGGTGAACTCCGTGCCTCTGGTGACATCCAGGTCTCACTTGCTGACTTTGTACTGGCCTTCCACAAACTGAAGGAGACATTCTGTAAATCAGGGCTTCATTCTCACCTCATGCAAATTTAAAAATTCTGTGGAGAGGTACAATATTGCACACATTTCTGGAGTTGCTCTGCAGAATTTTGATCTCTGTATTGTTCAAACAGATAATTTATACGAACTCCCTTTGTGCTGGTGAAGACACTCGGTACTTTATAGTCTGAGCTTCTTCTTTGGAGGCCAGTTACCGAACACAATTGCATTGTGCATATCTCTCACCCACCGCACAAGTGAAACCTGCAAGTTTAAATTTGATAAATCTAAATACACACAAGGCACAAGGGGCCTATATCTCCACTCATTCAGTTGTGGCAGTTACCATTTTGTGTCACTAACTTCAATGTCATATCGTCCATTAAAACTTGGCTCATTGCTACACATTGTTTTATGACCATGATGTTTTAAAAGTCTCTCTTTCCTCCCTTTTCATTTCATATAATTCTGTACGAACATCACTTCCACATATACCCGGCTGCTTTCTATACCAAACTCCACTGCAAACAAACTTTCCTGGAAGACACTAACCCAGTCCACCATCCTGCCTGAAATGACTCTTCTTAATAAAGGTGGCACTTGACTTAACACAACCTTTAAGATTATATTGCTCAGAAAACAAAAAGTTAATTGTATTTTTAAATCACCACTCATTTTACAATGATCAGTACTTCATCACCGAATATTAACTTTTGAAGAAATCTACAAGTTAAAACAAATTACAGTTTTCTTTTGAAACAGATTTAAACACCGAGGCAGTAACACAGAAGCTGCAAAGACTGAGGGAAAGAGGCCTCTGTTTCATTCACTAACAGGACTTGTTCTTAATGCAGGAAGAGCGGGTAACGGCTTTGAATCACTACACAGAAAAATCCAGTTGTGACCCTAGCCCTCCCTCTAACCAAATTACCCTCCCACCAGGTTTGTGGCTGGATAGGTCACCCCTGGAGGCTTATTTTAATTGGATTTAAGGATGGCATTGAGATATTTCAACTTTACTGCAAGTGCACATTTTGAAAGGTGCCACGAACACAATTGCATATGTGGTCCCAATAAAAGATGCTAAAAATAAAGCAAAACAGTCCTTTTTCAACACAGCAGCATTTGGGAATGTGCTTTAAATTTAAACACTTTTGAAAACAGATAAGAGGCACTTAAAAATAAAATCAGATCACACTGGATGGAGTGAACATTTTAGCCATATCACTTGTGCAAAAACCAAATTTAAATGGATTGGCTTTTATCTTAAGGTGTTCCTTTTTATGATGGAGAAGATTCCCAAGGATGTGACATTCAATTGAAAGGGGAGAGAGTGAAAACACAGCACCTCACCTCTGCAGGGAGGAAGGCAGGGTTAATATTTCAGGTCGACTACCTTTGCCTGTACACAGGCCCTGATAGCTTCACTTTTCCCCTGCTATACTCTGCTCACTAAAAACAGAATGTTAAGTGGGAGGGACAAGTTCACAGCTTGAGATTCTAGGTTTTAGGAACTCCAGGAATTTGGTTTGAGTGATGGATTCAGCACCCATAACTTCAATAGATCTCTTTACAGGGCACACACTGGACAGCAAACGTATCCACAACCATTCTCTGCTGGTTCATGGTTTTACATTTCAATTATTTTTTAATCCCCATCTGCCCTCCGTCAAGATCAGTTTGAACAATGTTATTAAGAAGGCTGGTTTTAAAGTGCACCCACTTGTTAATGTGCTGAGTATCAAACCAGCTTGCTCTGAATGCTCTTGACTCAGTTGAACCACCAAACAATATCAAGTGGTTCAGGCAGAGGATGATCCTTTATCCCACTCAGTTCTCATTGTGGCTGAAATATCCATTTCACCAGGATGTAGGTGACATCTGAGTGACAATAAATTAATTCTGCACTTAAACACCAGACTCAGTAAATGAGAGAGTGTAATGAATGGAGCTCTCACTATTTCACAGGCCAGAAGTAGAAATGTTGACCCACTATGAAATTGAAAATTAAAGAAAAGTAGAGGGTTTTGGAGAAAGAGTGGGAGTAATGGGAGTAACAGGAGTATCAGCTCTATAAAGAATTGGCACAGGCGTGATGGGCGAAATGTAAGATTTTATAATTCCATTAAAATGCCTAAAAAGGAAGTGAGCAGTGATCAACTCCCAAAACTACAGTTCTCATGGTATAGGAATCTGGCAAATAGCACTGAGAGAAACATGGCCAAGACATTACAGAATTTCACAAGGGGAAAATAATCAATAGTCACCTCCTATAATGTATCATTCTATATAATAATAATGACTGTGTTTTGTTTTAAAAAAGATTTTAAACAAACCCTTAAAGTTTGAAAATTCCTCACTAACATTCACCGCAAACACTTTCTTTGAATATCTATACTCCTCCAGTCCTCCTCTTTCCTTTCTCAATGTCAATCTTAATATTGTAATGATAGTTATTTGAAGAAAAAGGAAGAATTTGGAAAGCAATAACTTTTAAAAGAAAATGGAATTAGAATTTTTGTAAGTTGTTAGAAATTCAGGCAGAAGGGCAAATTTTTTTTTTTAAAATGTTAATTTAGAACTGCTATTAGAATTTCATGGATGGAGGTACTAAATGAGGAAGTGCGGTTTGGAAAAAAGATACAAAACACAGACAAATCTTTTAATTTAGTTAAATGGTTGTTGGAAAGGCAAGTTTTATATTTGGGTTTCAGTTTGGATTAGAGTGTTCGAATTAATTAGAAGTAGCACCCTTGATTATTATTCATTGATTAACAGATGATCCAATAGGCTCCTGTACTCAGTCTCCAAACTGTTCTGCCAGACACTGATAGAGAAACCAAAGCACTGAGCGAGCCTGTCAGCCCAAAAGAACACAAACTTATAAGTTATTTCTCACAATGTCCCATAGGGAGGAGTAATTTAGATAAAAAAAGATTGCAGTAAAGCTACCCAGCCCTGAAATAACTCAATAGGAACAACTCCTTTTTAAAGCACAAATCCTGTTAATGAGGCTAAACTTCTTGTTTTGGTTAAATGTAGTTTGAAAAGAACAAGAAGGAAGGAAAGAAAAATTCACAAGCTCTGCTGTGCTAGAGTGGCAGACAGGTCTTCAGTGAGAGTAGCAAGCTGCGGTGATCCGAGGGAGCTGAGGCTTTCTGTCAGTGACATGCTGCAGAGAGGAGAGGTATTGTTTGAGACGTTGGGGGATTTGTACACAATGTCTGCTCCGTGGTTTGTCCTGGCTTTGGCATTCTCACGGAACGTCAACTTGCGAGATTCAATCTGTGGGGGGAAAAATAAAGGAGAGAGGTTGGTAAATCTCATTAGGAACAACAGCCACTACATTGTCCATACTTCAGGGAGGAATCAGCTAGTGGCCTTGATTGGAATTGTTTGAATGGATAGAAGAGGTTAGGGGAGAAGTAACAGGTGTACAGGCCTCAAGCTAGATTCTATTTTCCCATTTGATTGCCATATCTCTCAAACCCATTACAACCCAAAACTCAAATTTATCTCAGCCTTCAGCATAGTCAGTGACTGAACATCCACAATTCTCTACAGAAGAGATTTGCAAAAATTCATAAACTTGAGTTAAGAAACTTCTCTTCCTAGTGTGAATACCAAACTCCTTATCCTGATGTATCTGTGCCTTCAGTTGCCCAGGCTTCGAGCTCTGGAACATCATTCCTACACCTCTATCTCCCTACCTCATTTCTTTTTTCAGACAGACATTCATTTGATCAATCTTTTGTCATATTTCTGTGACTCAGTGCCCTACTTTGTGCCCTACAATCTTTTGTCATATTTCTGTGACTCAGTGCCCTACTTTGTTGAATAATACTGCTGTGGAGTGCTCTGGGCAGTTGTGTTATGTTTAATGCTCCACTTAAGCGGTTATGCTGTAATTAAAGAGCAACATCAAAGCTGATTGAAATAGTCATGTTCCTTATCCACTATGGTTCCTGCCATTTAGGCTGAGACCATCCTTTGAAAACTGTCCTTACTGTAAGGGATCACACCTGAATTCTGATGCCAAATGAACTACAAAGAGAAAAAAAGAGCCCTATTCTTGGTGCTAAGGCACCTTGTTGAACTTCTGCACTGCATCTTGTCAGTGATGCACACTATGCTAGTGGGGGTCAGGAGTAAGTACTGAATGTTCAATGATGGGGTGCCAAGCAAGTAGGCTGCTTTGTCCTGGATGTCAACTGATCAATTTTCAACCGATAGAGCAGTGACGTATATCCAGAAATACTCCTGCACAGATATTCTGGAACTGAGACGGCTGACCAAAAACCATATCCATCTTTGTGCCAGCGGAGAGTTTTCCCCTGATTCCAAGTGATTCTAGTTTAACTAGAATCCTTGATGCCACACTCAGTCAAATGTGGCCTTGTTGAAAAGGACAAACACTCTCACCTCACCTTTGGAATTGTGCTCTTTTGTTCATTTTGATTCAAGGCTGTAATGTGGTCAAGAGTTAAGTGGATATGGCAGAACCCATACAGAGTGCCAGTGAACAGGTTATTGAATGAGCAAGTGTTGCTCAATAGCACTGTTGCTCACTCCATTTATCATGTTCCTTCCATAACTTTGATAATTGCAATTAGAATGACTGATCAGTAATTGGCCAGGTTGTATTTGCCCTGCTTCCTGTGTACGGACCATACCTGGCTAATTTTGCACAAGGTTGGCTAAATGACAGTGTAGTGGTTCTACTGGAACAGCTTGTCTATGAGTGTGGTAAGCTTTACAGCACATCTTCTGTACTATCTTGGAATATCATTGGGGCCCACAGCCTTTGCGGTTTTTTGTGCCTCCAGCTGTTTCTTGATATCATGTGGAGTGAGTCAAATTGGCTGAAGTCTAACATCCATGATACAAGAACTCTGGACAAGGCTGAGAATTATCCACTCGGCACTTCTGGCTGAAGATTGTTGCAAATGCTTCAGACTTATCTTTTGTACTGGGTTCTTCCATTATTGAGGATAGAGATATTTACAATCCACTGGTTGTTGGATTACTTAGCTTTGACCCTCACTTGCTGCTTATGGTATTTGGCATGCAAGTAGTTTTGTTTGGTAGCTTCACCAGATTGACACCTCATTTTTAAATATGCCTAATGCTGCTCCTGGCTTGCCATCCTGCACTCTCCACTGAACCAGGGCTTACCTCCTAGCTTGATAGTAATAGTTAAGTGGGTGATATGCTGGGCCATGAGGTTGCAGATTGTGTTGGAGCACAGTTCTGCTGTTGATGGTCCACAGCACCTCATGGATGCCCAGTCTTGAATTGCTAGATCTATTCCAAGTCTGTCCCATTTAGCATGGTGATAGTACCACTCTCAATGTGAAGGCAGGATTTCGGCTCCACAAGAATTGTGTGGTAGTCATTCTTACCAACAATGTCATGGGCAGATGCCACCATCTCCTGTGGCAGAATTTGAACCCGGTCCCTGGAATATCAACTGAGCTTCTGGTTTAATAGTCTAACTTCTGAAAGCCAAAAAAATTCACTATTTTACATAAAATTGTTAATGACTCAACTTAAATTTTCACCTTTTTTTCTGGTTCTCTTCTAATTTCTTTCATCCCACTTCCCTCGACTGAGTAGCAGCAGTAGCAAGAATCAAGCTCAACATGATGTCCCTGAGGGCACTGGCTGCACTTGAGACCTTACCCAAATAGCAATTTTTCATATGAAAGCTTCGACAGTGACTAGACAGTATTTCACCCTCACAACTACGACTGATACTCTTCTGGGCCAGGGCCACAAATGTACACCTTGCAGTACCACAAAAAAAAAACAAGAGGGGCCGAATGCTTCAAATTGCCCTGATCTTCTAATGTGGTGGTTTTGAACTAAAATGCAGGAGCCTTTCACGATTCCTGGCCTAGATTTTTGGGTAGAAACTGAACTATGGATTTTTCTGGTTTTTGTATGGACTGCATTTAAATTCTGTACTCACAATGAGATTAGGAACATGTGTTTTAGCCAAAAATAGCAAACATGCATCAATCACACAAACTGATAAATAATCAAGTTTGTAAATCCATACAAAGAGGAAATGACTGTTGTGGCTTGAAATCCTGTGATTTTCTACATTTGGTCACATTTAGCATGATTTTAACCATGAGAATGGAGGCATCTGATAAGTTAGAGTACGTGTTGCAACTGTCATTTGTCCTATCGTAGGGTGCAAGATACACGTTTTATTTAAATTTCCAAAATAATTTCAAGTAAAAGACCACCTTTCTAACCCTTGCTCAGATCTTAAAGCCTGCCTTACATGTAACAGCACTTCATCACTGTCCATTTAAACACTCCCAGGGACAGGTCAGAAACAGTAAAGCTGACTTTACACTGCAGCTTCCCCAGCAGTATTTGTTAGATAGGAATGGGAATAGGCCATTCAGCCCCTTGAGCCTGTTCCATCATTCAATGGGATCATGGCTGATCTGTGGCCTAACTCCATGTACCTGCCTTTGGCCCATATCCCTTAATAGTTCTTATCAAAAATGTATCTAACGCAGATTTAAAAGCAACCATTGATCTAGCATCAAGTGCCTTTGTGGAAGAATATTCCAAACATCCAGCAGTCTTTTCAGTCTGGCCCTAATTCTCACACTATGACCCCTCGTTCCAGAGTCCCCAACCAGTGAAAATAGTCTATCTTACCTATCCTTTCTTTCAACTCAGGTTAGGTGCTCAGTAAGTTTCCTCCACACTGTCTCATCAAAAACTCCATGGACAGGGACAGAATAGTTTAAACAAAGGATGGCCAAGGTACAGAGTAATGTTCCCTTTATACTGTACCAATAGCACACAGGACAGTTAAATCTTCAGTTAGACACAGAGTAAAGATTGATTTACATCACCACATGAACCGGTTCCATCATTGCCACGTAAATTACTCCCCATACACAGGTCAATAATTTGCTGCAGCTGTAAACTAAGAAAAACTGCTATTATAAGCTGCACACGTCATTTCAGATGGTCAATCAATTTTGTGACTGAAGTAGGGGTACCTTCTTTTGTGTGCTTGTACTCTTTAGGAAGTGGCATGAGGCTGCCCAAAGGGGAAAAAAAGAGATAATATTGCAATTCACCAGTATGGCTTTGATTTGAAGCTGATTCTCGGAGTTAAAGACCAGCATTGAGTCCACTTTCACACCAAATTCACGACTGCCATAATTTTTCCCAAAACTACATAGCCCACGCAGGCCAAGCTTTCACTTACATGTCTCCTGTATTTGTAACTCTTGGCTGTGAGTTTCGGTAGACCTGGCAGTGGGGTCCTCCCCTACTCCATTTTGCTGTGTCCCACTCTCAGCTCGTCCTGTCAGATCCCCATTTTCTGGAATCTGACTGATCGTTGCTGACTCTGATTCTTCTTCACCCTCATTCTAAAAATAAAATTGTGGGGTGGGGTACAATGGTGCATTGTTATAGAATGGCATGAAATGAAATGCAAAATATATACATGAGAAATTGAAAAGAAACAAAACGTTCAAGGTTCAAACAATTAAATGCACTGACGGACTGAGTGTAATCTTTTGGTAACTAAGGAGACATTGTTTAAGTGTTGAGCTAGATTTTTCAGAGGATGGAAAGTAAAGGCACAGATCAAAACTACATCTATGCTTCTGTCCTTCCTCACCCCAGGATATTGATCACATTTTAACATATGTTGACTGGCTCTTCTTTAGACAGGCAGTATAGGTGAACAATGTGATCATGTGACGCAAAGCTGATCCCAATCCTGTTCTCACTTGATATCTACAAGTTCACTGTGCAGGTTTTCTGCACAGCAAGTGGGAACTCTAGCTGCTTCTTTATCAGTCTATAATCCTGACGTTTTTGATGAAACAAATAAGGGAAGACTGGGAGGTGGCAGGGAAGGAAATGAAGCATATGAACAGTTATTTAAGGAAGTCATAAAATCTGCAGGATGAGAGACTAGAGAAGGTTGAGGTTTTATTGAGGGTAGACAGCGAGTAAGAAAGAGTGTAAGAGAATGAGTAAGAGGAATAAAAAGGAAACAGGCAAAGTAGTAGTGAACTTTAGAGTAGACAGGTGTGCAGTTTCAGGGTAATTTTTTTTAATTCAGTTGTGGGATGTGGGTATTACTGGCTGGCCAGCATTTGGTGCCCATTGCTAGCTGTCTTTGAGCACTTCGTATCTGGAGCTTAAGAGGGAAAGAGATTGAAAGTTCAATGGAATTACAATAATTTGCTTTATTAATATATATTTTATCCATCCACAATGCAATACAACTCTCAGGCCACTGAGAGTTGTCAAATAAAATTAGATACTGACCATGTATGGAGACATTAGGCCAGAGGTTGTAGACACGCTCGCCAAGCCGGTGGTATGGTTGCTGACGTTGCATCACCCTGCTGGGTAACATGGCCAGTGTGCCTCCAGTGAAGTGTTAGTGTTCTGTCCCGCTTGTTATTCATATGCCTCGGTTTGTTGGTGTTCGGTACCAGTTCCATTTGTGTTTCTCAGTGGTTTGTACACAGGGTCTAATTCAATGTGTTTGTTGATGGAGTTCCAGTTGGAATACCAGACCTCCAGGAAATCCCTGGTGTCTGTTTGGCCTGTGCGATTATGCGTGTGTAGTCCCAGTCAAATTCATGTCCCTCGTTGTCCGTGTGTAGTGAGACAAGTGAGCATTGGTCGCGTCTCTCGCTGGCTAGTTGGTGTTCATGTATCCGTATCGTCAGTTTTCTTCCAGTTTGGCCTATGTAGTGTTTCTCACAGTCCTTGCATGGTATTTTGTATATTACACCGGTTTTGCGTATGGGATCCTTTACATTCGTCAGTTGGTTTTAGGGTGGTTGTTGGTTTGTGGGCTACCCGGATACCTAGGGTTAGGAGTAGTCTTGTGGTCATCTGAAATATCTTATGTACAGTAGGGTGTTGTGTCTTCCTGTTGTGGTCTGTCTCGGAGGTAACAGCGGATTGTACCTTTCAGGTATCTATTCCTTTTGAAGACTCCGTATAGTTGCTCCTGTTCTGCTTCGCGTAGTTCCAGGTTGCTGCAATGTATTGTGGCTCATCAGAGAAACGCTAGGGAATTCTTGGAGGCCTGGTATTCTACCCGGAACTCCATCAACAAACACATTGAATTAGACCCTGCATACAAACCACTGAGAAGCAGAACCGGAAGCAGTACCAAACACCCCAGCAAACTTACGCATATAAATAACAAACAGGATAGAACACCAATACTTCACCGGAGGCGCACTGACGATGCTACCTATCAGAGTGGTGAAACTTTTGCAACAGAATCCACCGGTTCCGCGAGCAAGTCTACAACCTCATCCGCAACACAAGCTACAAATGTTCGAAAACTTTAAACATTA
>NW_025967830.1:0-25000 GCF_021869965.1 Rhincodon typus | reverse complement strand
GCTGGACCTGCTGAGCTTTTCCAGCGATTTCTGTTTTTGCATGCAACAGCAGCAGTCACCTAATCAGGTACATTGAAAATTCAACATTACCTCCTTTGAGTTCCAAGTCACGGTTCTGGCAAACATCCCAACTCGTCTTCTCTACTGCCCGTGAACACCAAACTCAATTGTTCCCAACCATCCAATCCCTAGATCCACTTCCTGATTTGATATTGAGCATATTCACACTTTTGTCAACTTAGCACAAATGAGAGTTGTACAATTTTCATGTTGAACAACTTCTTCCACTTCCACGTATTATTGGGCCTGGCCAGATCCCTTTGGCATATTACAGACTCAGAATGCAGACACCCAATTAAATCTACAGAAGTTCACGCAGACAAGACTTAGAAAGACACTCAGGACATCCAAATGTGATAAAGATCGATTACGGAGTCACTCTAGTGAGATGTTGGTTAGAAACAACTTACCTTGGTCAGTACACATCACACAAAGGAAAACCCAATGTGACCTGACAGTCACTAGAAAAGAATTATAGTAATTGGCAGTTGTACCATAGCAACTAATGTAGATTAATTCATCATGATAACCACAAGCAAATCTCCTGAAAAAAAATTAAAAATCATTAAAGCACTAACTCCAGACAGCATACCAGCATAGTTGTGCAGAAAATGTATAATTTAAAGCTACAAATACCCTTCAAGCAAGCTAGACAGGTTAATTTTGCTCCTAAATTGGCACTGCTTTGGTCATATTTGCACCTTTTTAAACTAAATTTGAGTAAGACTGGAGGAATTGCCAATTTTCTCAACCAATTTTAAAGAAATTGGCCACGTCTGTGACACAAAAGGAAATCACTGCAGATGCTGGAATTATGATTTAAAAAACAAACAAACATTGTAAATACTCAACTGGTCAGGATCATTCTGAACCTCTCTGCAGCAATACGTTTGGTCAATAACCTATTGTCAATCCCAAAATTCACTGTCACTATTTTTTCTAGTTCTGACACCCTGTGTGTTGGATAGAGGATGGGAAGTTGTCAGGAGAGTATTAGAAATAAGATAGTCTGAAGGTGGCAAAGCTATGAACCAAAATTTCAACAGCTGATGTGGGAAACTTTATGAAAACAGGACAAAAACAGAAGTTGCTTGAAAACCTCAGCAAGTCTGGCAGCATCTGCAAAGGAAAAAAAAAAATCAGGAGTTAATGTTTTGTGCTCTGAGGAAGGGTCACCAGACCTGAAACATTAACTCCTGATTTTTTTTCCCCCCCCTTTGCAGATGCTGCCAGACCTGCTGAGTTTTTCCCAACAACTTCTGTTTTTGTTCCCGATTTTCAGCATCCGCAGCTTTTTCGGTTTTTATTATGAAAAAGAAGTTGGCAGCCTGGATGATAAGGCTGGAAGGCTGAATAGAGTTTGCAGAAGTCACAAAAACCTCCTGAAAGACCCAATATAGAAAAATTCCTGGCTTTGACCCATTGCAAAGCTCACGGGCAACCGTAAACGCCAAGAACAGTATGCAGTCGCATGTTTCATCAGGCAGATTTTCAGTTTGCAATCTTTGAGCCATGGGAAATGCAAATACTTAATGCACAAAGAATTCTTAGAACTCCAGCATATGACTGATTACCCAGAACAGACCACTGAACATAAAAGAAAAGGCTCAATGTCTGCTTCCTTCACATTTGTGAATCATCACACCAATACACTTCTCCACTCCCAATACTATTGCCTTGCTGAATACATGAATGACCTAATTATATAATTTCAGCACCCCTTTACATCAATGTCAGACATAAGGGAGAGAGGCAGAAATATCTGCTCATTTAACCTGGGATGAAACAAGAGGAAAGATAGTACGCAGTCGCAAAGGTTTTATCAGGCAGGTTCCCAGGGTTTATACACCATCTGTGCAGATTAGGCATCTCTTACTTTGAAAAATACAATAAGAATATTGTGGATATCGATGATAAATGCTCAGAGATTGTGTTTGGATTTCTCAAGGGTTTGTTTTTGTTGTTCCTTCTTATCCCAGGATCGTGGAACAGCCTACCATTGTGGAAGCATCAGCACCCGAAGGACTCCTCAGGTTCAAGTTGACCCACTACCATTCAATAACTAAATACAGCCCAGCCTTACAGCTAAGTGCTAAAATGGGATTTTCTTTTAATGATTAAAAGCTCTATCACAAATATGGATTTGTATTGCATTGCTTCATTTTAATTATTAAAAGAACATGTTAAAAGTTAGAACCACCATTTTTGGTTTACTAAGATTTAGGCAATATCAGCATTTCTTGGAGCTTGCTTTTTAGTTTCAAACCATTTGGCAGAACTTTAGCAAATAGCACTTAAGTCAAAACACTAAACAGAATCATATCCTAAAAAAAATTCAACAGATCCCACGTCCATGACCTGCCTTTTATAAACATGCATTGGCTTGGAATCATATTTCCTCTCAATTTTGAATTGCTTCCGCTACAAATTGACTGCAATGTTATTCTTACAGTCAAGCTAAGAACTTCATAATTTTCAAGTTCATGTTTTTTTGAGCATTTTAATAATTGAAACACAAGACCTATTTTCCTCCAAATGCAGTGCTGCCAGTTTTCAGTGAGCTAAATTTAAAAAAGTGCAAGCTTTCCTGCCTCCTACCACAATGTCAATAAGGAGGAGTTGTGTTGTAAATTGGCTTGGTTTTAATTCAGAATCCAGAAGACTGATGTCTTGCCAACTCAGACTCAACATTTACATGAATGCAGTTGCCACCAAGATAGAGTAGCCAAGTTAAGCAGAATTAACACCAAAACAATCAACATGTGGCAATTAGTTTTCCAGGTTACTTAATCCAGATTTTATTATCCTTAATTCTAAACATTCTGGGTACATTTCAGTCCTGCTGCGTCCTGAAAAAAAAAATTGAAAATAATGCTTTAAAACCCCATAAATTCAAATACATCTCTTGCACACACAAGTAACAAAAGAATACCAGTGCTCATGAAAGCATACTTCACATTTCTCCCATTTTTCTTCTCCCACATCTGTTCCACATCTGCCTTTTCAAACTTCTCTGTTCGTTTCCAGAATTAATTTTAAAGAACCATTTTAAAATTTACCTCTTGATTATTTCCAAAATATCTCTCATTTGAATAAAAACACAAATGGCTGAATCTCCTTCAATCTTTTGGATATCATATAGGAGTACGCAACTCTCATTATAATAGTGTTCTAAATTTTGTAATCTTTCAAAATGTGTACGACATGAGTTTTTGTTGCTTATTCTTAGGTACTTGGTGACGGATATTGACAGCCAGTGTGAACTAGCCACACGTACAGGTTTCTTTCCTTGAATAACATTACTGGGCTAGTGGAATTATTCTAGTGTGCGCGCACACATTTCAATACTTTGTTACTGGACTAGTAATCTAATGATTCAGACTAATAACCCAGCAATATTTACCAGCTGTTTGAAAACTTTGAAAATCTGGAAACAAAAATTGTGGAATCTATAAAAGTGACAAACAGCTAATTCGAATTTAAAAACTAAAAATTTAAGTTTAAAAGAATCTGCCATGTTTATCCAAACCAGTCCATTAAACTGCAGACCCACGTCAACTTAGGTGACCCAACTCCTTTCTGAAGTCACCTAGGAAGACATGCAGTTGCATCTTCAACTTCAAGGAAACTAGCCATAGGCAATGAATTCCAGTATTGCTGGTGACGCTCATACCCCAAAAGGGAAATTTTCAAAATCTAATCACTTGCTCGAGACAGGGTGCTAAATGCCTCCAGTTGAACAAATGTAAGCTTAGCTCAAGTGGTAGAATTCTCCCCTGCTGTCCACAAATGACTATTTTCTGCATGATCAGAGATGGCATTCTTCCAATGAGTATTTAAAATGAAAAACCTTCTACCTATTGTAGTTGAAAAAGCCATGGTATCATTTGACTGAAAGTTTCTTGATTAACAGTTCTATTGTTTACAGTTGCTATTTGATTCAAGATCATTACATTCTTCTATATTAAAAAGGTAACTACAATTCAGAATCCTTTAGTTCAGCTGACTCTTCCACTCAAATATTCCCTAGTCAATCTTTCAAAAGTGTTATTCAACTCATTCCGCTGCTTTCCTCTTTCTGTGAAGAAGCACTTTGATAAAATATTATGACATTTCCTTCCCTCCAAAGTTATTCTAATGTTGACCCTACTTAAATTCAATTAATCCAATGTGTATATAATAGAACTAGAGCACTCAAAATAAACCGACAAACCAAATACAATCTCTTCAGCATTTTCTAATTCTGCTTTCAACAGCTTTATAGAATATAGCTAACAACATGTCACTGTTAACAACCCATTAAAAAAGAACTTTACCAAAGAAAGGGAGTTTGGGCGGCAGTTGGCAAGGATCATGGGATCAACAATGAGTTTGAGGAAGGCAGTGATGAACTTTAAAAAAAAAGGAAAAATTGTACCATGTGAGCAAAAGGCAAAAAAAACACTGGTCAAGATGAGAGGGAAAAAAAAGAAAAAGAAGAATGAAACTTGCATGTACAGGGCTGAGATGGTTTATATTTGGTGGTGGGAAAGATGGCCTGAACTTCATGGAAGCTTAACTTGACTCAGGGAAAGGGAGGGATGAACAGAAAAAAATGGAACAAATGGCTTCAACCTTAATAACAGCTCAACAGACATGAATTTTAGACAGGAGGGTGGAGGAGAGTTTGTGTGCCTATTTGTAAATGCTAATGTACTGATAAGACATCAACTTGTAGAGGAGATAGATCCAGGGTAGCTCTTAATGCACGTTTAGATAGGAATAGGATTCTGGAATTTTGTTATGTTGCTTCAACTATGACCATATAGCTATATTAGGTCAGATAAAAAAATTTAATGCAGAAGCGTAAAGTGACACATTTTGGCTGGAGAACAGAAGCCATATAAAAAAGTGCAATGAATAAAATCTGAGAAGATGGGTTTATTCAATCATAGAGAAGGTTGAGAGGAGAATTGGTAGGAGCCCTTAAGAAAACATAGCACCTAGACAATACACAAATTGTTTCTAGTGGTGAAAGGACTAAAACCTAGGGACATATGTTTAAAGGAAACCAACAAAATAGCTAAAAAATAGTGAGGAAAAGCTTTGTTCCTTTACACAGCAAGCAGTCACAATCTAAACTGGACTACCTGAACTGAAAGAGTTATGGCTTTCATAATGGACAGAATTGCATAAAAACCCAATGGAAATGTATCTGCAGGATTAGACAAATTGCCCTTTCAGAGAGCTAGCAAGGGCTTGAAATGTCAAATGAAGTGTCTGGGATATTTCCATTATTTTTCATTTATTGAGTTGTGGGACATGGGTGTTGCTGGCTAGTTAGCATACATTGCATGTCCCTGATTGCTCTTAAAAATGGGGTGAGCTACTTTCTTGAATCACTGCAGTCACATGCTGTATATTGACCCACAATATTGCTTAGTAATATGTTGCATGACTAATCAGGAACAGAACTGAAGATAATAATAAATAAAAACATTTAATGCTTGCTGGTTTTGCTTCTGCAACATTTTGCAAACTTGGTCCTTTGTTACTCATCATGACTGCTGACAGAAACTACTCACCTCTAATTCCCACAATAAAACAACTGCTACTGCATCTCACTAGCAGACTTTATAGCACAAGGGCAAATTTTGGAGTATCTCAAAATGAAGGCAATTGCATATGGAAAGGAGCAGTGCCACTTTAAAGAAGAAGGTGATCCATCTGAATTTTGCTCAGGCATAAACCCATACTAAATTGACCTAGAAACACTGCTGGCTAGATCTCCACACCAACCTGAAGGTACACAAATATCAGTATCAGGTCACCTCAAACATACAGACCAGAATATAATTTGGAATTAACTTATCTAAAGCAGTTTGATTTGAAATCAGTTGCACTTCAAATAGTGTTATGACTTCTTAAAAATTTAAGACCACTTATGGAGCAGGAAGTTGGGGGGGAGCGCGAGAGAGTGCGAAAAACACAACCAGACAATAACATTCATGAAAACAAACTCACATGATACACATTCAACATGTAATATAATCAATGTAAAAGAAGAACATGCAAATCATTCCAGCACGATATCAAGGCAGCACTGCATTACAGGGGAAAGTGTTTCCTGCTTGGTGCCAGTGTCAAGAATATCTCCCAAGAACCAGAGTGGAAACCAGTTGTCATCCATATTGGTACCAACACTGTAGTACCAGAAAGGAGATTCTGCTGAGAGTTTGAATGGTTAGGAACAAAAAGAAAAAAAAACAACTTTTAAAAAAGGTATTAACCTCAGGATTACTAAATTGAGCCATGCACAAACTGGCACAGGGTCAAAGTCAAGGAGTTAAAACACATGGTTCAAAGTTTGGTGTGGAAGCAACAGGTTTCAGTTCATGGTGCACTGGCACCAATACTATGGTAGAAGGGAGCTGTACAGCACAAATTAACGGTACAACCTTAACAGTATTATGGCAACATAGTTACAAGGAGATCAAAATTGTGAAAAAATAATCAATCAATGGTATGTTATTTTTCAAAAGGACAGGTACTTGATTAGTTCAAGGTGGAATACAACAGCAAGAATTATTTTGGATGGAAGGATGCAGATTTCATATGACTGGAGGAAGGAAATGACAAGAGAAATTCAACTTAGTGCTATGTTGTAAAACAGAAAACCTAGGAGATAAGGAGGGCATGTAAAAAATGCTGAGCATTTAATCATAGGTGATTTTAATCTTCATTTATGTTGGGAAAATCAATTTGGTAGCAACAGCCATAAGAGCTTATTCAGGACAGTTTTCAGTGCAATGTGAAACAAAAACAGAAGTTGCTGGAAAAGCTTGGCAGGTCTTGCAGCATCTGAGAAGAAAAAGTCAGAGTTAACGTTTCGCTTTGGGTCCAGTGACCCTTCCTCTAGTGCAATGTGTTTCAGATCCAACCAGGGATTAGGTTATTTGGGACCTTGTATTGTGCAACTAGACAAGTATAATTAATTACCTCTTGGGAAACAGTGACAATAACATGAGAGAATTTAGAATTCACTTTGAGGGGGAGAAATGCAGGTCACAAATAAGTACTGTATTCTAAATTTTAAAAACAGTAATTACAAGGGAATGAGGGCACAGATGAATGGACTGGGAGAGACTTGGCAGAAGAGATTATATCAGCCATGATCCCATTGAAGGGTGAAGCAGATTTGATGAGCCAAATGACCTACTTCTGCTAATACTCTTATGGTCTAACTGTATAGCTTTCCTGAAAAAGGAAAAAAGTCACATAATATTCTCTCCTGTTTTCAAATGATCACAGATCTTCCTTTTGTTCCTTTTCCCAATCCTTGTTCAAGGCTCCTAACATCTTCCAAGTTTGATTAAAGATCATAGACTTGAAATATTAACCATTTCTCGCTCTGAAAATGCTGTCAGATCTGCTGCACATTTCCAGTTTTCAGCATCCAGCATTCAGCATTAACTGCTTTAGGAACTTGAGGTCAGACAGATGCAACTTTTACTCACTGAGGCCTAAAGGTTAAAAGCAAGAGGAGGATGGAGGCAATACCAGTCCCACAACATTGTTTGTCCTTCAGAATAATGGAGGCCTCAGAGAAAGGTAATCATCATAGAATCCCTAGTGTGGAAACAGAAAAAAACCAGCCCAACAAATCCACACCACCCCTCCAAACAGCATCCCACCCAGACAACCCCCTACCCTTTCCCTGTAACCCTACATTCTCCATGGCTAATCCACTTAATTTGCACACCTCTAGACTCTGGCCATGCTAAATTGCTCAATCTACTTAAACAACACATTTTTGGACTACGGGAGGAAACCAGGGCACCTGGCAGAAACTAATGCAGACACGGGGAGAATGTGCAAACTCCACACAGACAGTTGCCAGAGGGTGGAATCAAACCTGGGTCCCTGGCGATGTGAGGTAGCAGTGCAAACCACTGAGCCACCATTCCACCCTAATCTGGACAGTTGCTGCAGTGCATCCTTTACATGTAGTAAAAAGGAGAGGGTGGAGTCATAACAGACCAAAAAGTGGGAGATATCAAGTTCAGTAGCAAGAGTTTGGATCATATGTACTCCAATGTCAAAATTGTTCAGTTTTACTACATCTGCACACAATTATGCAAGTATCCCCAAAACAAATTTTTAACTTGAGCCTGATCTAAAGTAGAGGGGGTTTGAGAACATACGAATGCAAAAAATGGGAGTAGCCTGTTTGGCCCCTCAAACCTGTCCTAATATTCAACTATGATGGCTGATCTGCCCCTCACTTCTATTGTACTACCTCAAAAAACTGTCAATTCTTTGATATTTCAAATATTTACCTACTTCTTCAAATAATTTCAGTAAGCTAACTGCCACAACTTAGGTAAAGAATTCCAGACAGTCCCTAATGGCAAGGTAAAATTACCACAGTCTCAATAGACCATAGGCCTGCTCTCATTTGAGAGACGACCGTTGATGGTTTAGCCCGAGTGTCGCCATGCTTCAGATGTGGGGAGAGATTGAGAAGGAGTCTTTCATGCCAGCTTCTGTTGGTGCAGGAACTGACACTGTTGGCATCACTGAATTGCCAACCAGCCAAATAAGCTAACCAAACACCTCTACCCCATTTATTACTCGGAGAAAAGAAATTCCTTCACATCTCACTTTTAAGTAAGTGTCCCTTTATTCTTTAACAATTTTCCCTAGTTCAAGATTCCCCTTTTAGTGGGAACATCTACTCCATCAATCCCCTTCAGAATCATGCATGTTTCAGTAAGATCGCCCCTTATTTTTACAAAAAAAAAAAAAAAAAAAAAAAAAAAAACTTTTAATAAAAGGCTTAACTGTTCTTGATAAGTCAGCATCTTCATCTCAGGATTCAGCCTAATGAATCTCTTGAACTGCCTCCAATGCCAGTACATTCTCAAGAACAGGAACCAAAAAACTGTACACAGCCTCACCAAAACTTTGTATAGTTGTAACAAGACTTAACTGATTTTAAACTCCAAACCCCTAACAAAAAGGCCAAAGTTAAATTTGACTTGCTGTATTTGCATGCTGACTTTGTGTCTTGCAAAAGAACAGCCAGATTTTTTTGGCACTGCACTTTTTTGGAAGTTGCTATTTAAATAAGTGTGCCTTTTGGTGCTCCTTACTAGAATACACGACCTTTCAGTTTCTTACATTAACCTACAACTGCAAAGTTTTTGGTTACTCATCCTATCGATATCCCCATGCAGATTCATGTTAAATCAGAACATGGTCTACTAGTTTCTATATCAGCAGCAAATTTGGATACATTACACTCTGCCACCTCCAAGTCATAGATTTATATATAAATGTCTTTTCCAAATAGCAAGAACCATTAATCCCAATTCTGTGTGCATTAACCAATCCTCAATTCATGTCCCTAGTTCCAGGAGCTCCTATCTAATGCAATAACGCTGCAGCATCTCATTGAATGCCTTCTGAAAATCCAGATACATTACATCCACCAGTTATCCTTCATCAAACTTTACTTGTTATACCCTCAACCTTTTTCATTTGTCAAACAGGAATTCCCTTTCACAAAACCACATTGACTGTGTTTGGCTTAAGCTTTATTCTAAAATGCCCTGCTACTTAGTCTCATACAGAGTCTCAGTCATACAGCATGGAAACAGACCCTTCAGTCCAACTAGTCCACACCAACTACGCTCCCCAACCAAACCAGTCACACTTGCCTGCATTTGGCCAGTTTCCCTCCAAACCCTTCCTGTTTGTGTATTTATACAAATGTCTTCTAAATGTTGTAACTGTAACTGCAACTGCATCCATTACTGCCTCTGGCAGTTCATTCCACATATGAAGCACTATTTAAAAAAGGACAAGGGAGACTTTTTTTTTTAAATCCTTCCCCTCTCACTTTAAAAATATGCTCCCTAGTTTTGAATTCCCTCTTCCGAGGTAAAAGACCCTTGCTATTCAGATTATCTATGCCCCTCTTGATTTTATAAATCTTCAGAAGGTCACCCCTCAAACACCTATGCTCCAGTGAAAAAAGGCCCAGCCTACCTTTATAGCTCAAGCCCTCCATTCCTGGCAACATCCTAATCTTGCTCAACAATGAAGGCTAGCAATTTCCCAGTGACAGATGTTGGGAAACAAATCAGCCAGTTAGCCTGGTTCCTGTTCTGTCCAGGAAGGCAGGTGATAAGCTCCAGTGTCACTATGACTGGCTTAATTAAAAATCTAAGTATAAAAACATTTATGGTAGGGGGGAAATAACTGCAGATTCTGTAAATCAGAAACAAAAATAGATTGCTAGAAAAGCTCAGGAGATCTAGCAGCAGCTGTGGAGTCCTCAAACATGCAAAAATTTAAGAGAATACCACCAGGATGAGAACACAGTTAATGCCTAGAAGCTTAAAAAAAGGATTCATCACCTTAGAACAGTAGATTAAGAGGCCTTCAACAGAAACGACCACAAAAATGTATTTTGATCCAGTAAAGAGATATAAAATTTTCCTTCAGATTAGTAACTGGGACTAATATCCTTAAATCGGGAGATTTGCTCATGTTGTGAGGGCTACTTTAAACTAGGATGTCAGGGCGATAAAAATCTGAAGTGTAACCCAAACTGAGAGGGCATTAAGACAGGAACAAGCAGCAGGAAAGATGCAAATGAGACTAGAAGACAGGAGAAACAAAGACGAGCAGAGAACTGTCTCAAATGCAAAATGATATCAAAAAGTCAGAGTAAAAGGATGTTCTACGAGCGTTCACAACAAGATAAAATGACCTAAAAAAGGTACAAGCAAGAGATAAGTGATTATAATTCAATTACCCTTGCAAAAACGTGACTGCATGGTTAAAATGAACAGGGAAGAGAACGTGGCAGATGGAACACAACGTGCCAGATGGAACACAACGTGCCAGAAATGTGAATCATCCACTTTGGTAGGAAAGAGCAAAAGGCAGAATAGATTTTTGAAAAAAAAAAGAGAAAGCATAAAATAGTTGGTAGACAGATTTGGGTGTCCTTGTACACGAATCAAACTTTCTGCAAATAAAGCAAGAAATGAGGAAAACAGAAGGGTACATTAGCATTTATTGTTAAGTATTGGTTATAGAATCAGATTAAGGAATAAGCACACCAGGAGTGTAGTATGTAGTTCTGGAGGTTGAGGAGCGGCCAAAGGAAAGATACATTTACCTGCAACAGAGGGTCTCAAGGTCGATGTGGTGACAGTGTTTTCTTAAAGAAAAGTGTCAAATAGGCGGGCTTATATTCTTTGGAGATAAGAATAAGGAGTGATCTCATGAAAATGTACAAAACTCAAAAAACTCAATATGGTAGATGCTGAGTGGTATATTCCTGTGGCTGAACAGTCTAGCGCTAGGAACCAGTCTCATGTTAAAAGATATCGAATCACTATTTAGGAACTCCAGGAGGTGAGGTTTCTACAGACAGATGCAGTTCTTTGCTTCTCTACCTTAAAAGCTGTCACATTCAAGATGGAGATCAACAGTTCGAGACACGAAAAAAGGCTAGAATGTCAATTTGATGTCGAAGCTCAGCTGAGAGGTTATTCAATGGCACAGCAGTCTCAAGTGACCAAATGTCTTGTTTATTAAAATAAACTCATTATTTGTTTGACTTCTGTGATTTCAAAAGTATAGACAACAGCATGCCTCCATTTTGCACCCAGCTAGTTTACAACCTCAATTTTAGCTTCTCTTAAAAAGAAAGTACCATATCAAAGTGAGGGGATGAGCTTGCACGGGCCCCTAAACAAATTCATAGTGGTCTGCAGCACAAAAAAGGCCCTTCAGCCATGGCACTGCAATTCCAAATCTAAACAGTTAAATGTTATGGATTTCTGCCTCTACCACACTTATAGCAGTATGGTTGAGATTCCCACATCCCCTCTAAACCTCCTGTTCCTTATCTCAAGTCTATGCTCCCACTCATTGATCCCTCCAAAAAGGGGAAGTTGCTTCTCATCTACCCTATCTATGCCTCAATTTTATCCATCTCAATCATGTCTCCTCTGCTCTAAGAGGAACAACCCAAATAGTGCAAGCTCTTAGTAAATCTCCTCTGCATCTCTTCCAACGTAATTACACCTCTCTGAAAACACAGATTCCAAAACTGCATGGAAGACTCTACCTGTGGCCTAACCACTGAATATCAAGCATACAGATCTGGCAAGTTTTATTATGATTGCTCTTAATAGTTTCATCTGTTTGAAGAAACTGAAGAACCAGAAAGCAATAAATGAATAGGGAGGAATGAGAGAAATATCAGAACCAAATCCCATCTCTTTCAATATCCAAATAGACCTGTTTGGTTACTAGTAGCAAATCAGGAAGGGGCACCTTAGTTGTACTACTAACATAATGAGTGCAATAGATTTTCAACAGATCTAGAAACTCCAGATTGGACATCCACAAGACTGTAAAACAAGAGCAGAAGGTATTCATTCAGGACATCAAGTCTGCTCTTTTATTCAAGAAAAATGGCTGTTCAATATTCTCATCTGATTCCCTTGCTGATCAAGGATCCATCTATCTCAGCCTTCACAGCCCTCTACAGATTCATTACCGTCTTCCTGATCTGTCTTAAATGCACAACACCTTACTCGGACGACACCTTCTGGTCCTAGACACTCCTGCAGGAGTAAATGACTTCTCAGCATCTACCCTGTCAAGACCCAAAAGAATAAGAATACGTTTCAATAAAAGGTCTCCTTTCAATCTTCTAAAGTAAATGTGAGCAAGCCCAACCTACTCAACCTCTCAAAAGAAATCCCTCTGCAGCCAGAATCAACTTCTCTAGATTACTGCTAATGCTGACAGATCTTTCCTTGGATAAGGGGACTAAAACAGTTCACAGTATTAGAGGGGGAGGGTGGGGGGGAAATCAGACTAGTACCTTCAGCAACAACGCCCAATATTTATACTTAAGTTCCCTTGAAATAAAGGCCAACAGTCATTTTCCTTCCCTATTACCTGAACCTGCGTGCTAGCTTTGTAATTCGTGCATTTATTCCCTCCATGCTGCAGCTTTTTGCAGTCCTTCATTTAATATTCAACTCTATTCTTCCTGCTGTCAGTGTCTAAGAACTTAGATTTTCCCACAATATGTTCCAGCTGCCAAGACTTTGCCCACTCAGTCACATTTAGATCCCTCTGCAGACTGTCATCCTCACCACTTGCCTTCCCACCTGTTTGGGTCATCCACAAACTTGCCACTAGCACGTTCACTTCCCTCATCCAAGTCATTAACATGTATTATAAATCATTGTGGCCCCAACACTGATAGCTGCGGCCTGGACTTGAAAATGCACCCTTCATTCAAATATTCTGTTAGTCAAATCTTCTATCCATATTAACATGTGCCGAAAGGGGCTACCATCTGAAGTAGCCTGTGTGGGGTTATTGTGTCTTTTGCAAATCCAAATACGTTACATCTGTTGGTTCCCGCTTACCTATCCTGCTGGTTACCACCTCAAAAGAGGAGAAATAATAAAATTTGAGGCACAATTTCCTCTTCATGAAAACATGCTAATGCTGCTTCATTCTATTATATATTTCTAAAAATGTTCTACTATCACATTCTTTATAACACAAACTAATTAACATCAACAGATATCAAGTTAATTGCACTAGAGTTACTGGCTATTTTGTCTTGGTCCTTTTTTGAAGGGTGCTAAACTGGTTGTTTTCCCATATCTCAGGGACTTTTCCAAAATCGAAGGATTTTTTTGGAAGTTACAACTGCATCCACTACCTCTGGAGCTACTTCCTTTAAAATCTGGGTAAAACCCATTAGGTTCGGGTGATTTAAATTGGCTTTAGCCTATTAGATTCCTTTTCTTTCCCACCATTTTAGCCCCTTGATTTTTTAGTATATTTGGAATTCTATTATGGTCCTCTACCAAGAAAATTGATGCAAAAGTATAATTTAACTCGTCAGTTTTGACTCCCTCTTAAGCCCCTTGCAGAATGATGCTGGGAAAACTATGTTCACTTTGCCCTCTCTCATTTACTTAAAAACTATTACTGTACACTTGTTAGTTGCTAGCTTACTTTCACATTTAATTTTCTTTTTGTCATCTTTTGTTGGCCATTAAACTCGGTCATCTGGTTTTATCAGTGATCTTTGCCACATCGTATGTTCTCTTTCAAATTGATACTACCCTTAACTTCCTTATCTACCAAGCGGCCTACTTGCCAAATTAGCACTTCATTCAAACGTTGGTTTTCTCCATAAATTGGTGGGCTTGTAAACTGCCCTGATGGGGAGGTGATGGTTTAGTGGTATTACCACTGGACTGTTAATCCAGAGGCCCAGATAACATTCTGGGGACAGAGGTTTGAACCCCACCACAGCAGATGGTGAAATTTGAATTCAATAGATATCTGGAATTACAAATCTAATGATGATCATGAATCCATTGTCGATTTTTGTAAAAAACCCATCTGGTTCACTAGTGCCCTTTAGGGAAGGAAATTGCCATCCTTACCTGGTTTGGCCTACATGTGACACCAGACCCACAGCAATGTGGTTGATTCTTCGCTGCCCTCTGGGCAATTAGGGATGGGCAATAAATACTACCTAGCCAGTGACATCCCTCACCCCATGAGGGACTTAAAGAGAAAAAAAAAGGCCTACTTGCCAATTGCACTTCTCATTCAAACATTGGTTTGAATAAATTGGTGTGCTTGTAAACTGCCCTGATGAGTACAAAAGGAAAAGCTTTGACAAAAACAGTCATCTTCAGCAGCTGCATTAGAAATTGATGTGAAATTGCACAAAAATTAAATACTTGGGTCCTCTCAAGTTAGGCCCTAATGCAATCAATAGCATTCTACATTCACAGCCTTGGAGGTACAGATCATGACATGGTAGCTGGCATATTGACTACACAAAGCCTGCCAAAGCAAACCATGTATTTTGGAGCAGAAATGCCAAAGTAATTAAGAGGAGCTTACAGACTACAGCAAAAATAATTACTGTAAACAGAAAACAGGCTAGAGACTACATAAAAATCAGCCATACTAGCTCCCAAATTAAAAAGCCTGGTGAATAAACAAAATCAGAAGAATAGCTTTCCCCACCTTTTTACATATAGAAATATGTGAATTAACATCAGGAATAAGCCACTTCGCCTTTGAGCCTGCTCCAGCATTCAATAAGATCAGCTAGTCTGCTTCTAACTTCAAGCCTATATTGCTGCCTGCCCCCAATAACCTCGGTGTCCTTTTTATCAGTAATTTATCTGTCGCTGCCTTAAACATTCCAAGATTCTGCCTGCACTGTCTTTTAAGAAAGAATTTCACAAAGACTCAACTCAGGGCAGGAGGGTTCAATTCACTTTTCATCAACTCCAGTGGATAGAAGACTAGCCTATCCAATCTTTCCTGCTGGACAACCCAACGATTACACGTATTAGTTTATGAACTTTCTCCAAACTCCCTCCAATACATTTCCATCCTTCCTTAAAAATAGAAGACCGATATATATTTCGCCAGATGTGGTCTTGCCAACGTCCTGTACAAATGAATCAACCTCACTAGTCAAATCCCTTTGCAATAAGCAATATCATTCTATTCATTTTCCTAATGTTTTTTTGGTACCTGTACCTTGTAATTTGTAGACACTCAGATCCTGCCTCATCTTAGAGCTTTGCAATCTCACCATTTTGATAATGCTTTATTTTTTCAGCCAAAAACAAATTTCACATTCTCACATTTTACACCACTTGCCAGATCTTTGCCTACATAATACCCTCTTCTTTTGTAGCCTTGTGTGCTGTTCACAACTTACTTTCCTACCAGCAAATTTAGCAACCTTTGACTCCTTAATCTAAATTATTTGAATAAATTGTTAAACAGTCAAGGCCCAGCCTTAATCCCCAAGGCACACACAAATGTCATGCCAACCAGAAAATGACACATTTATCCCTATTGCTAGCCAATCTTCTATCCATATTTTTATTTTATATAATAAGTTTGATGCAGAACCTTATGAATCATCTGACAATTCAGGTACAGTACATGCATCTTCAAAGTATATTGCTAAATTGGTTAAACATGATCTCCCTTTCATAAGGGGATGTTGACACTACCCAATTATCTCAAGTTTCCCTATGAAAAATGTCTAACTCTCCTGTACTTTCCTGTTTTGTTGCCTTCCTTTTCCAAATTAAGCCATTTGGTTAGCTACATTTTCAATCAAATGAAACATTCACAAATCTAGCACATGTTGAAAAGTGTCTCACTGGCCACATCTTTTAAGATCCTACAATGAAAACCAGGCATACACATCAGTAGCTCCAACAATTTAAGTACTATTCCCTGGTGACTAATTTTCTAGAGTTGCTCTCCCCTTTCCATTTCCTGATTAACATCTCAATTGGCTGTCAGTTATATCCTCTATAGTGAAGACCAATAGAAAATAATGATTCAATTCATCAGCCATCTCCCTATTTTCCTTTAATAATTCCCCATTCATTTTTGAAGACCAATGCGAACTGTAGTTTTAAATAAAAACCCAGCTCAGTATTTTTAGCTAGCTTCCTTTCATACTCCAATTTTTTTATCATTAAGCTTTTAGTCATTCTTAGCTATTGGTTAATGTCCAACCTTCTGGCCACCTTTACACAGTTCTCCAAGCTCAATATATCTTTAACATTTTAGTTAACCATGTTGACTATGTAATGTACAATAAGCTAGAATTAGTGTTCTCAGTGAAAGCTACCTTAGCAGAAGCCACCAAATATGATTGAACTTTATATTCCATTTAAAGGGGAAGAAGAATGGATCCTAGACTAAAAAAGGGAATTATGACTGCCCAAAAGCTGAGCTGGATAAAGTTAATTGGCAAATTAAAGGATAGGTCCAACAGAGGGGTAATGGCAAACAGAATACATAGAATACACAAATTCTAACAACCAAGAAAAATTTGAAGGAACAGACCCACCATCCATAGTTAACTAAAAAAATTAATGATACAATCAAACTAAAAAGAAAATACACATCATTGTGCAAAGTCACATGGCAGGTCAGAAGATGAGCTAGAACAAAAAAGTTAAAGATCAAAAAATTAAGCATACAAAGAAAAGCTAGCCCGAAAATAAAGTTTTAAAAAATTAAGGAAATAAAGAGTTAAAAAAGTGAGCAAATAGTCCTATAGAAAAAAAGTGACACTGGAGTATCAATAATGGAAAATGAGGATACCCTGCCTCCAAACTCTGCTCTTTCAGGAGCAACCGTATGCTCTGGATAAGGGAAATTGTTGGATGTACGGTACTTAGACACCCAGATAGCATTTGATAATGTATCGTAAAGGTTATTGTGGATCATAAAAGCTCATGGTGTGTTATTGGCACAGATAGAAGATTAGCTGGCTAAGTAGTAGAAGACCAGAGGATGATAAGTGGGTCTTTGGCAAGATGTAATTAGTGATATGTCACAGGGACCAATGTGCTGGCACCTCAATGGCTTAATTTATATAAAAAGGAGAAGGAATGGAAGTATGATTGACAAATTTGCTGATGACACGAGTTGATAGGAAAGTAAGCTGTTAAGTGGACACAAGGTGGCTACAAACAGATTAGTTGTTAAGTGAGTGGGTAAAGATCTGGCAAATGGAGTATGGTTTGGAAAATGAGAAGTTATACATTTTAGCAGGAAGGATAAATAAACAGCATATCACCCGAGTAGCAACATTGCAGAGGGTCCTGGATGCCCTCAGGCATGAATCACAGGAAGTTTTATGCAGGTCGAGCAAGTAATTAAGAACGCTAATAGAATTTTGTAGGGAGGTCCTCCTTCAGTTACACAGGGCACGGAGACCAAACCTGGGAGTATCACGCAGAAGAGAAGAATGTAAATGCATTGGACACAATTCAAAAGATGGTTTTCAGTCACGTGAAGGAGAGTGAGGCTGTGGTATTTTCCTGTTCTATTTGGGAAGTTGGGCACAGTTCCAGTGCCAGAGGACAGACATGTAAAGGAAGTAAGTATCTCCAGTTCAGCTTCTGAAAGCCCAACTTGAAGAAGTGGCAGCTGGGGATACTGGAGCATTGACAAAGGGTGAAAGTATTCACGTACAGAGTGTTTGTTCCATAGGCAGGGTGGGAATGGATAACTACCAGGCTGAGAAAGAGGACTACACAGGCAGTGCAGGAGCTGTCCATGGCCTTTTCCTAGCAAAGCAAACATACCACTTTGGGATAATGGCCTTTCAGAAGAAAGTAGCAACAGGCAAATTCATTGCACCTTGGCTGCCACTGATGCATGGGAAGAGAGGGAATGAGGGTGGAAAGGCTATAGTAATATAGGATTCAATTGTAAGGTGAACAGTTTGACATTTGTCACCACAAAACAAGACTCTAGTATGTTATCTCCAAGGCACTTGGGTCAAGTCTCAGAATGGCTACAGGACATTCTGGAGTGGGAGGGTGAACAGCCAACAGCCATGGCACACATTGGTACCAACAGCATAGGTTTTATTTTTAAAAAAAAGGGATAAAAGTCCTAAAAGCAGAATATAGAGAGTTAGAAAGCAAGTTAATGTAGGACCTCAAAAAGGCCACGTCAAGATTGCTACTAGTGCCACACAGAGGCAGAAACAGCAGGATACATCAGGTGAATAAGTGGCTGGAGATGGCACAAGGGATTGTTTCAGATTCCTGGTGTTTTGGAACAGTACAAGCTAGATCGGTTGCACTTGGGCAGGATTGGAACTGATGTCCTGAGAGAGTATTTTCCAGCACAACTGGGGAGGGTTTAAGCTAAAATGGCAGGGAGATGGAAACTTAGACAGGGAGACATAGGGGAAAACAAGAGCAAGAAACAAAAGACAGGATCAGAAATAAGAAAAAAAAAAGTAGCATAGGTACAGAATAAAGGGCAAGAATCAAACACTGTCACATTGAAAAAGTGCAACTGGACAAAATGTTGAAAAAGGCAAACCTTCAAGCCTGGAGTTTTAATGTATGAAGCATGTGCAATAAAGTGGATAAATTAGTCATGCAAGTAAATATGAATGGGTATGACATAATTGGGAAAACAATTGCCTCATGGTTTTGTGGCTAGAGTATTAATCCAAAATTCAAAGTGTTCTAGGGACCTGGGTTCAAATTCCACCACATTACATGGCCACTGACACAAGACTACTGCTGATTGTCAGAAAAGCCCATCTGGTTACTTCCCATCCTCACCTGGTCTGGTCTATGTGACTCTAGACCTACAGCTATATGGTTGACTCTCAACTGCCCCCTGAAAATAGCCTAGCAAACCACTGAGTTGCATCAATCAACATGAAGTCTCAACAAAAATGAAACAGAAAATCATCATTTGTCTTTAATTAGACTCCTTATTCTCAGATTATGTGTTCTGACCCTAGAATCTCCCTTAAGGGGAAACAACCGTTCAGCATCTACCCCAAGTCCCCTAAGAGTCTTGTATGCTTCAACAAGGTTGCCTCCCATTCTTCTAAATTACATTGAACACACACGCACGAGATTTCAAACCTACCCACAATTAAGATTAGCTAAAAATCAACACAAAAATTCAAGTAAATGAAAGTTTGTCTTTTCTCTGACCAAATCCATTCAAGAATTCCACCATTCACAGCATGGGAAAAAGTCTTCAGGAAATCCTTACCCACTTCCATTGTGCTCTGCAAAGAATGGCAGTAACTGACTCATAAGAACTTAGACTAAAATCAGAATACAAAAAAAAAAAAAAAAAAAAAAAAAAAGTTAGGTAGGAAATGGTATCTGAGCAAGTGGGATTGCCGAATTAGGTTTTCACAGTTCATGTACATGGAATGTACTGGAGTATGCTACATAAGGTTAGCAGTTTGTAATAGGAGTAGGATATTCTGCCAAAGTGAGACCGGTAGAGGACGAGCACTGGGTATTAAATATTCCTTGACATATGGGGAGGCAATGGCCTAGTGGTATTATCACTGGACTGTTAATCCAGAGATTCAGGTAATGTTCTGGGGACCTAGGTTGGAATCCCACCATAGCAGATGGTGGGATATGAATAAGAGTCTGGAATTAACAGCCTAATGGCGACCAGAAGTCTACTGTTGACTGTCAGAAAAACCCATCTGGTTCTCTAATGTCTTTTAGGGAAGGAAACTGCTATCTTTACCTGACCGGGACAATGTGTTGACTCTTAACTGTCCTCTGGGCAATTATGGAAGAGCAGTAAATGCTGACCCAACCTGCTCCACACTCATCCCATGAATAAAAAAAAACACCAAGTGTTCAGCTAAGTAAGAGGAAAGAATGTGGAAGAAACAGATATTGACTAGGAGATTATTGCAGTATGGGAGTAATAGGATACCCCAGAGAGTTAAAGAAAATCTATTCAGTTGCAGCAAAGAAACAATATTAATCTCATTACATTAATAGGTGCATTCTATAGGTCTCTTAATCAAGTCAAAAAAGTAGAGGAAAATATTTGCAAAGGAATTATAGATCCATTATGATGGTGGGATTGTCATTACTCTAATATAGACTGGAATAGCAACATAAAGGGAAGAGAGAAGGAAGAGTTTCTGAAATATTGCGAGAATTCTCTAAATCAAAATCAATCTATCTTTTGGACTACAAAGCAAGCACTTGCTGGTTCTGATTCTGATTCTGAGCCATTAGGTGGACCAAGTGTTGATACAACAACATTTATATTATCATTAGGTTTAAATTGGCTATGAAGGACAAAAGATCAATCCACATTTAAAAAGTATTAACTGGACAGAGTGAACAATTTCAGTGGGATGAAACAGATCCAGCTCAAGTAAATTAGAACCAAAAGATGGGGAGGCAGAACTGTAACAGAAGAACAGGTTGTCTCCGACTGGAAATAATTTGGCAAAAAAAAAGTGTATCAAGAGAGGTTTGTAGCTAATGTCAAAGTAATTCAAAATTGTTTATAAGCAGACAAATAGAAATGGAAACTAAGAGCAGCCCAATTAGAAGCCATTAAGAGATTTTGCCCATGGAACTGTGAGGCAAAGCAAAAGGCACAAGTTAGTACTTTGGTTTTGTCTTTACTGAGGAAGATGCTATAAAGCCATTTTGTCTCACTTAACATTCTCTAACAATGATAGGGCATTAAACAATTTGCCATCATTCTTTCACATTGATTGAACAACAGACATTTGAGAAAACGTAGTTCTCAATGTTCAGGCTAAGCACTACTTCCGTGCACCCCCCTGCTCCCCCCAAGGTCCTGTCCAGAGATGCAACAGCTGGGCAGCCAGAATGCAAAAATGAGGGCAAAGGGATTAGATGCTCATTGAATCCCTTGCACTAAGTTATCATGCATTCTTTACAGCTGAGAGGAGTTAGTAGGAACTGCAGATGCTGGAGAATCTGAAAACAAGGAGTGGGGTCTAGGCCTGAAACGTCAGCCTTCCTGCTCCTCTGATACTGCTTGGCCTGCTGTCTTCATCCAGCTCTACACACCTTGTTCGTTCTCTTCTTTACAGCTGTTCTGGCAGAGTGCCTGCATGGACTTGACTGGCCAAAAGAAGGTGGAAGGTGTGAAAATAGATAAGTCCCCTGGGCCGGATGGGATTTATCCTAGGATTCTCTGGGAAGCTAGAGAGGAGATTGCAGAGCCTTCAGCTTTGATCTTTATGTCGTCATTGTCTTCAGGAATAGTGCAAAAGACTGGAGACTAGCAAATGTTGTCCCCTTGTTCAAGAAGGGGAGTACAGACAACCCTGGTAATTATAGACCAGTGAGCCTTACTTCGGTTGTGGGTAAAGTGTTGGAAAGGATTATAAGAGATAGGATTTATAATCATCTAGAAAGGAATAATTTGATTAGGGATAGTCAACACGGTTTTGTGAAGGGTAGGTCGTGCCTCACAAACCTTATTGAGTTCTTCGAGAAGGTGACCAAACAGGTGGATGAGGGTAAAGCGGTTGATGTGGTGTACATGGATTTCAGTAAAGCGTTTGATAAGGTTCCCCATGGTAGGCTATTGCAGAAAATACAGAGGCATGGGATTGAGGGTGATTTAGCGGTTTGGATCAGAAATTGGCTAGCTGTAAGAAGACAGAGGGTGGTGGTTGATGGGAAATGTTCATCCTGGAGTTCAGTTACTAGTGGTATACCTCAAGGATCTGTTTTGGGGCCACTGCTGTTTGTCATTTTTATAAATGACCTGGATGAGGGCGTAGAAGGATGGGTTAGTAAATTTGCGGATGACACCAAAGTCGGTGGAGTTGTGGATAGTGCGGAAGGATGTCGCAGGTTACAGAGGGACATAGATAAGCTGCAGAGCTGGGCCGAGAGGTGGCAAATGGAGTTTAATGCGGAAAAGTGTCAGGTGATTCACTTTGGAAGGAGTAACAGGAGTACAGAGTACTGGGTAATGGTAAGATTCTTGGTAGTGTGAATGAGCAGAAAGATCTCGGTGTCCATGTGCATAGATCACTGAGAGTTGCCACCCAGGTTGATAGCGTTAAGAAGGCATACAGTATGTTAGGTTTTATTGGTAGAGGGATTGAGTTTCGGAGCCATGAGGTCATGTTGCAGCTGTACAAAACTCTGGTGCGGCCGCACTTGGAGTATTGCGTACAGTTCTGGTCACCACATTATAGGAAGGATGTGGAAGCATTGGAAAGGGTGCAGAGGAGATTTACCAGGACGTTGCCTGGTACGGAGGGAAGGTCTTATGAGGAAAGGCCGGGGGTCTTGAGGCTGTTTTCGTTAGAGAGAAGAAGGTTAAAAGGTGACTTGATAGAGACATACAAGATGATCAGAGGATTAGATAAGGTGGACAGCGGGAGCCTTTTTCCTCGGATGGTGATGGCTAGCACGAGGGGACATAGCTTTAAATTGAGGGGTGATAGATATAGGACAGATGTCAGAGGTAGGTTCTTTACTCAGAGTAGTAAGGGTGTGGAATGCCCTGCCTGCAAAAATAGTAGACTCGCCCACTTTAAGGGCATTTAAGTGGTCATTGGATAAACATATGGATGATAATGGAATAGTTTAGGTTAGATAGGCTTCAGATTGGTTTCACAGGTTGGCGCAACATCGAGGGCCAAAGGGCCTGTACTGTGCTGTAATGTTCTATGTTCTATGTTCTATGTTCTTTCAGAATGCTTTGGGTAAAGTCCCACATAAGGGATTAGTGTGTAAAATTAAAGCACATAGGACTGAGTAGTGTATGGAGATGGATAGAAAATTAGTTAGCCAACAAGAAACTTCGTAATAAATGGAACAAAAACAAAGTTGCTGGACAATCTCAGCAGGTCTGGCAGCATCTGAGATCTCAGGAAGGGTCACCAGACCCAAAATGTTACCTCTTCATTCCTTCAGATGCTGCCAGACCTGCTGACATTGTCCAGCAACTTTGTTTTTGTTCCTAATTTACAGCATCTGCAGTTTTTGGTTTTTATTCAGTAAAAAGTGGGTCTTTTTCCGAATGGCGAGCAGTGACAAATGGGATGCTGCAAGGATCAGTATTAGGACCCCAGCTATTCATATAGTGTTAATGATTTAAAGGAGGCAACTAAATGTAAAAGTCTCAAATTTGGAGATATTGTAAAGCTGGGTGGAAGGGTGAGGAGTGAGAAGGATGCAGAAGTGTTGCAGTGCGGTTTGGAAAGGATAAGAGTGGGCAAGTGCATAGCAGATGCTGTATGAAGTTGTTAAATGAGGGATTACCCACATGGTAGCAAAAATAGAAAGGCAGATTATTATTTAACTGGCTGTAATTTGAGAGAGGAGACATGTTCAACAAGACCTGGTGTCCTTGTGCACCATTTGCTGTAAGTAAATTCGCAGATACAGCAAGTAGTAAAGGAGGGACATAGTACAATGGCCTTCACAGCGAGAGGATTCAAGTAAAGGAAAAAGGATGTATTGCTGCAATTATACAGGACATCTATGGTGAGGACACCTCTAGTGTGCAGTTCTAGTCTCCTTATCGGAGGATGGATGTTCTTGCTATGGAGAGAGAATGCAGAGATGGTTTACAAAATTGATTCCTGGGATGGCAGGACTGATGCACAAAGAGATCAAGTCAGTCAGGATTATATTCACTGGAATTTGGAAGAATTGGAGGCGGATGGGGAATGAAGCAAATGGTTGTCACCCGAGTTGAAACAGGTACAGCACAGATGGAAAGAAAGTGTACAAGTAAAGAACGGGTCTCTGTATTAGTATATGCTGCTGCCAGTACACAAGTGCACCAAACTGCCAGCCCAACTAAATGCTAAAATCAGTTGTCAGCTAAATTCTTTGCACCCAGGATTATCTATCAAATGCTATTCAATTAGCAAGTCACTGGAAGCAGATTGACATACTCCCACAGCATCATTGTGAACAAATATATAAATACCCCATCCAACTCCATTCCTGCAAATGGGTGTTTCTCAAAGCCTATCACTTAGTACGATACAGCAGCATTGCTAGGACCCACCACGCAGAACTTAAGACAACATTCTGTCTGACCAGTCCTGAACTCCCACGCATGTCTAAGCTTTCCTCAAAGCAAATCCCAGGAATCAGCCTTGTCTGAACTATTTCCAAAGCAAGGAGTGAAGCAACCAAAACTATACCCTGTACTCCAGATGCAATGCCCAGCACTAACTGCAAGACTTCATGCTTATTAACCATCCTCCTTGCAATAATTCACATACGAGGACATCAGATTCTTCAGTACTGTAGCATACTGAAAATATTTTGTTATCCTTGCCAAACTAATTTCCCTACATTATACACCATCATTAAGTGATTGGCTAGTCACTTAACCTTTGCAGACACTTCACATCCTCCTCACAACTTGCTTTCCTTTAAGTCGTCTGCAATTGGCTACCCCACACATGGTGCCTTCATCCAAGTTCTTTTAACAGATTAGTTAAGGCCCAAACAGTACTCCACTAATTACAGTCTGCCACACTAAAAGTGACCCTTGTTACTTTCAGTTAATC
>NW_025967829.1:0-25000 GCF_021869965.1 Rhincodon typus | reverse complement strand
GGCATTGCATTGTTCTCATTAGGCAGACTAAATATCTCTGTATTCAAATGGAGTTGTGCAAGAAGACACTAAAGAATTGGTTACAATATGTTGGCAGAGATGAACTGGACAAGAATCGACATCAAATAATTCATCAGATCAGTGCTGGCTTGGTTTATATTCACGACCAAAATTACATCCACCGCGATTTAAAGGTAAGAATTTCCCTACATACAAACATATGAATTCAGATTCAATAAGATCATGGCTGATTTGATTACTTCATATACTTTGCAAAGTATACATATTCTTCATACATTCTTTGCAAAAACCTTAAATACTTTCATATACTGCCTACCTACAGTAGCCTTTGATCCCTTGCTTGAATTTCAAAGGAGCTCTTTTGATCTATTTTTGATATAATTACAGTCTAGACCCAATAACATTTGAATACACAAGTCTAGTCATGTGACCTCTGGGAGGAGCCATTTTGTGAATCTTGTCTGCTCTCTGTTGAATATCATTTAACTTTCCAGAACAGGATGCAGTATTCCATTTGGGGCTGAACCAGTGTTTTACACAAATTTAGGATAATCACCATCAATAAAGCCTCAGTACTGTTTGATTTATTAATCATTCTCTCAGCATATCTAATCACTTCCAATGTGACTTAGACAGCTGTACCTCCGTGTTCCACTCTCCTTTATTCCCCCTTAGAACTGTATCCTTTTTTTGTGTGATCCTTCCATGTTCTTCCTATCAAAATTTCACATTTCCTTGTGCTATTCCCATTCCATCAACTTACCTACATCTTTTGCAGTTCTGCTGTATCTTCTGTAAGTTTTGTATCATTTGCAAATTTTGAAATTGTGCCCTGTACACATTGGTCAAGATTATAAATATATATCAGACAAAACAACAATCCCAACAAAGACCCTGGCGATCTTCACTAGAAAACGTCCTCTAGTCTGAAGACATTAGCCACTCACCTCTAGTTCTTATCACTGAACCAATTTTGCACTTGTGTGCTACTGATCCTTTTATTCCATGGGGTATAAGATTTGTCACAGGTCTGTTGTGTAGTACTGTATCAAATGTCTTTTGGAAATCCATGTACTGCACGTCAATCACAATACCCTCATCAAACATCTCTGTTTCCTCTTCAGAAATCTCCAGCAAGTTGATTAAACGTGATTTGCTCTTAACAAATCCACGCTAGCTCTCCTTGAATAACCCACTTTTCCCCAAGTCACTACTAATTTTGTTCTGAATTATCTATCGTTTCTTGAAGCTTCCCTGACCTAAATTAAACTGGCTTGCAGATGCTGAGCTTACCATTGTACATATTTTTGAACAAGGCTCTAATGAGTTTTTTCTTTCAATGAAGTGACAATATATATAAGTCGCACAATGAGAAAGCCATTTTGTTGATTGCTGTATAATCAGTTAAAAGCTTTTTTGCAAACAGACTTCCACTAAAAAGCATCAAACTCATTACATGCCATCAACCACCCAAGCTAATTAACAGCATTACTCTATAAATATAGAAAGCACAACTTGTTCCCAAGTACAGCTTTATCTGAGAAACAGCCTCCTAGAAAATTGACTTCAAGAAACCTCGCAGCCTGCTGAGAATCTTATGATTTACTATATTCTTCTTTAAAACTTAAAAAATTGAAACCTTTTAAGAAATCATAGGATTACCATGAAACTAATGGGGGATAATTGCGAACTGTAACAGTGTAACACCTTCATCCATATCTTACTTTTGTGTGCGTAAGATGAGTGTGTGAAACATTGTGTCATTTTCAGATTAGTGAGTGACATCAAATAGCCTTTTCCTATTTTTAAATTCATAAAACCTTGTTGCTGGAAAAACTTAATTGGATCCCACATTACAAGGTTAAGAAATTACAAATATCTGTAAAGAGACACATAAGTAAATAACTTACAGATGATCTCATGGAATTTCAAAGTGGTTCTCCCAACTTTCTGTTGCAACTATGTCAGGAACCTGTGAGTAATGACAAAAGCTGCTTGTCATATGTCTACAAGGTTTCTGCTGAGTTGATTACATGAAATAAAGGAACTCACATTAAAAAAAAATTGAGCCCAGATCTCATTTTCCCATGAATCCATGAACTAGGTTAATGGTCTATTTTATATTTTGCCTAAATCAAGCTTGGATAAAATTACTACTATGACTCTACACCTCATAAACTCTAATATTACAATAACAATGCAACTTTGCCCTATTAAAACTTCAAGCAGGAAGTTTGTGATCTCTTATCTTCTTTATATTTTAATCCTATCTTTACAGTGTAATGCTCTAATCTAATCAAGGATTTGTTCTGAAAGTCCTTGCCCTTCAAGAATGTATGAAACCCTCATTATGCATTTTTCCATATTCTTGTGGAGCTTCTGATTCATATCAAAATTACCAAATGACCTTTCTTTATGCAGCTCTTAGAGTGTGTTTGTGGCCTATTCTGTCATTGGAGGAAGAACACAGCTATGGTCCTGTTTAATTCAAATATGCATTTAGCAGCCAGTTGCTAGTCAGAGAGCCTTTGTTTGCAATTATATCCCAGAAATGTCACCTGCAGCAGTTCACAGTAACTTCTACTTATCTGTATGACTCTGTAACACAGATCAAATTGCTTTTTGATAATGCTTGATGTGGTGTCCCTGATGTAACGTTTTTGACCTGATCTCCTTTCTCTGATGTTCTTGACTTGCAATTTCTGCTTTAATGCTCTTGATCTGATATTGCTGATCTCAGGATACTAATTTGATATTTCTGTTCATTCCCAAAAGCCTGCCAATATTTTTTTTGCATTGGACAATAATATCAAAATTGGAGATTTTGGACTTGTTACATCCTGGAAGAGAGAAGGACTTGAACAGTTTTCTCGGTTTCCGGAAGTTGGAACTCGTCTATACATGGCACCAGAACAGGTTTGATGACGTAGAGAATCAAGTTGTCAATAGAATGTCTCTCCAATACTTTTAAAATTTGATCTTTAGTTGTCTGCAGTGCTTACAGCATACTTCAGAGTTTCCAAATTACTCCCTACTCAGAATTCCAGAATGAAGTTTACATTTAGGACCTTATTCCTCTGTTCTATCCAGTTCTTAGTGCATGCATGGCACAGACTGGAACAGCTGAATGGATAATACTCCATTATTGATCATTTCCATGTCAATATTACTTTTCATCATTTTTCTGATGACTGAGCACAGACCGATGTGCCGGTAATAAGTCAAATGGGATTGTCCTATTTGGTAGGACAAATCTGAGTAATTTTCAGTGTTGTTGTGGAAATTTTGGTAACATAACTGAAGTGGAAAGACTGCTATGTGAATGGAGCAGAAGCCTTCAGTATAACCGTGAGGATATGATTAGGACTCAAATTCATTTCTGTACTCAGTGCCGTTGGGAAAGCATGTTGGTGGTTCTCTTCTTGTCACAAAAAACCTACAAAGTACTTAAAGCTAATTTGAACATTATTGACATTGAGCCTTATATTTCTTGTGCATTCAAATGATGCAACTTTAAGAAATTGAATGAATGTGATATTGGAGAATTTACACTGAATCTTCTTCTTATATCCAACTTTTTATTAATTGTGATGCAGTTCTAATGTGTGGTTTTTTAAAAAAACATTTGATTGTAGATGTCTGAAGTATATAACCACAAAGTGGATATCTATTCCTTGGGTCTTATATTATTTGAACTTATGTCTCCTATATTGCAATTTGGAACAAATCACGAGAAGCAGAAGGTAGGTTTTCATCAATAACATAAACTGCATAAGAGAGAAAAAAGTTTAGCAATCTTGTTCAAATGCACATTCTTTATACTCGATGATTTGTGTTGACACACTGTTTAAAGATCACAACATTACCAAACTGAGTTTATATACAGCTGCATAAACATCTGTAAAGTTTCTAGCAGGAGCTGCAAGATATGCTGGGTTCAGATTGGGTCTAGGAGTGATGTCAAGGACTTGTACAATTTAGATCAGAACTCAGCACTATTGATAACTGGCATTCCTGAGGCTCGTGTCAAGTGACAATTTATACAAATTGGTTAACAGCTCAGTATTGAGCATAGTTTGGTACAAGTCCAGTCAGGATGAGGATTGATACAAATTGCATCTGGGTTCAGCATTAGTTGTGGGTGCTGTAATGGGTGAGGGCTAGTACAGATTTGGTCTGGGTGCAGTGTCAGATGAATGGAATGTAGATTGGGTTTGGATGTTCTTGTCAGTTAAGAATTGATGCAGACTGAGTGTGGGTGCAGTTCTGGTCGCAGAATGGACTTTTTTTAAAGTGATTTTTTTAAGTGTTTTAAACGCAAAAACTGAGATTAAAATTAAGCCATAGAGAAATAGTGGACTTGTTTCCCTTGAGAAACATAACAAATGTTTAATTCACAGTCTGCCAAGGCTAAATACTTTCTTTCCAACAGATATGGACTGAAGCGAAAGATTGTAGTTTTCCCACAGAATTTATAAAGGCATTTCCCAAAGAGGTAAGATTATTGAAATGTGATTTGGAATTTGTTGAATTAAAACCTGTCTTTTATGCGGTAATTAATGATACTTCTGTTTATACTTTTGGAATGGTTCATGGTTTGGAAATGGTTGGGGCTACCCAGATGTTAGTGGTCAGTTCAGGCCTTGAACACCAAAGTCAAAAGAAGCTTCACTCATAGAACCATAGAATCCCTGCTAATCTTAATATGTTAGTGAATAAATGTACTACCGAGGGGTATACAAAGATAAGTTGCCTCTCTTGCATTTGTCGTACTGGATTGGAGGTCATACATAAGAAGGGTACTTTTTTCATTTTGAATACAAGCAAGTTCTAATGTAATTCATTGTTTAAGCAATACTCTAAACAACAAACAAGTAATATGCATTACCCTCCTCCTCCACCAAGAAGAAATATTGGTCTAGGCAGTCTTTTCTGCTGAGCGACTTCATTACTTGTTACTCCACAGTGTGCCTCCTTTATACAGCATTTCAACTTAGAAATGTGACTAGTTTGTAATATCATATGCATAAGACCTTCAGATTTTAGCGAGCTCCTCTCAGACTCCAGATGGCTATGTTATTCAACATAATCGTTTACTTAATTATGTATTGTCATTTTTACACATTTAAGAACATAATAGACACACGATGAGAATATTCATCCCTTCAAGCTTGCTTCACCATTCAATAAAATCCAATAAGATCAATGATCTTCTATGTCAACTCCAATGTCTCACTGTTCCAAATCCATAGATGCCCTTACCACCAAAAATCTAACAATTACTGTCTTCTCAATGATTGAAAATTCACAATTCACTAACGTAGAAAATTACAAAGACCCACAACCTTTGAGTAGAGGAACCTCTTCTCAGTCCTAATTGGCCAGGTTATATATTGTAGTTCTAACCATAATGATTGAGGTATAGCGCTACCACCAATCCCCCTAATTATGTTGTTATCTAGTTAGCAGTGCTAGAAATGCTCTTCTGACAGCACTTTTCAAACTCATGATCTCTGTCATCTGTTGTGGTACAACATTGAGAGGTGTGGTTATGTTTCTAATGAGAAGTACACAAGGTGTCATTTTTAAGGGCAGACAAATTCCCGATCTCTGCGCCACTACAAACTGATAAACTCCAACGATCACATATGGGTATTAACCACACTTAGTGATTGACCAGGAATTTTGTCAGGCATATCTGCTCACCAGCCAAGTGAACATCAGGAACTTCTCATTCCTATAAGATTCCTGCCCTCTCATAGGTGAAGATTGGTTCTGATCCATTCCAAATTCTTGAAAATGATGTAGCTTGTTCTAACTGATTACTTTTTAAAAACATCTAATGGTTACTTGTCACTTCAGGTTCTATGATAGCAAATATTTTCAGTGGGATCTTCAGTTTATTCAGCACACCATGATAACTTGATTTCAGCCAGATGGCCAAGTATAAAATAGATGCAATTCCTTTTCTTGACAATAAATTGTTTACATAACATGTATGTTTGTAGATCAGAAAGTTTGATTTAGTCACTTTATATTATTGTGACTGAAGAGTCTATCTGTTACTGTTACTATTTTGTATCATATATCCATCTATCCCTTGTTACTATTATTATATGATTAACTTTTATCTATTTAAGTCTCTCACATTTTATCTCACATAAAGTTGGGATCATCCCAAAGATCAGCTGCTGATGACTTAGCTCACATGAAGTTCATCTGTCACCGTGTGCTTTCTGATCCTCATTGGGACCCTTTCTATCCTGGGGTCTCCTTCATCCTCACAAGCCTTTGAATATTTGTGCTCATTTAATTCTGGATCCTGGAGCTCCTTGATATTTGCGCCCCACTGTTATGGTCACACTTTAGGTTGCCTAGGTCCTGAGCTCAGGAATTCTGTCCCCATATCGCTGAACCTCTTGATCTGACTTTCCTCCTTGAAAACCACTTTTAAAATCTCCTTGCTCATCTGACATTGTCTCTTTGTGTCTCCTTATGTGACTTGGTGCCATATTTTGTTTTATTATGCTCCTGTAAAAGGGACCTTTTATGATGTTAAAGGTGCAACTATTTTTTGCTATTTCCAATACTATACCTGTAATATTCACAAATTAGTAAAGTTGCCTCAATTGCAAAAAGATGGTCAGAAAATGTAACAATAACAATCATAATGTGAAAAATAGGATGCGCAGCCTTCCTAGCCTTAAGTTTCCACGATTTTATTGTATTCACTCATGGGAATGGGAGCTTGAAACCAAAGAGTAGGAGTACAAAAATGGCATGAGAAAAACCCAGACTTTCAGTCTGAAGAGGAGCTGTCATTAAACATACTGGCCACTGCTAGCAACACCAGCTGTTACTCGGTCATTCCCTTAATGGCAAACTAATACAAATAGAGATAAACACCTCAGCAGTGGTTTCATTGATACCCGAAAGTATGTATCAGAAGCAGCTGAGTCACATTGCTACATAGGTGAAGTGATGCCTTGGAAAAATATAGGAACATAGAACAGTACAGCACAGGAACAAGTGTATCAATGTGAATGTTCAGTTTTACAATCAGTCAAAAATGTGTTGTCCTTACACATTGTCAAAGGAAACCTTTCAGCTTTATTGGGAAGAATGTGGTTGGAGAAAATCATACCTGACTGTAGTAAGTCGCTTGTCAGATTCTGAGACTGATCTATCACAAATTCTAAAGAAACATGCCATCATTTTTAATGGGATCCGGGAAGCATGGAAAAGATCTCTGTCAAGTTGAAAATCAAGAATGAGAATGAAGCCAAATGTTGAAAGGCTGGGTAAGTGCCTTGTGTAATCGTACAAAGCTCAAGCCAGAGTCAGAGAGACTGGTCATGGTGGGAGTCCTTGAATCTGTAAATGTGAGTAATTGGGCTGTGTCTATTGTACCAGTGAAGAAAGGTAACCTGGTACACACCTACAATGATTTTAAGATCGCTATTAATCTGATACTGTGTGCTGAGCGGTATAATTGGCCTTTAGTTAATAACCTATTTGTTGAATTAACTGCAGCTCGGCTTTTCAGTAAAATTAACCTTAGTGAAGCCTATCTCTAGTTGAATATAGACAATTGTAACACATAAAATGTTCAAATACAATATTTAATACAATTCAATACAATTTGGGATTCCATTTGGAATCACATTTGCACCTGTATTATTCCAACATGCCAAGGATCAAATTTTAAGTGAGTTGGAAGGATTCCCATGTTACCTAGATGATATTTTAATCATTTAGTTCTTTTTGATGATGTAGTATGGAGAACACCTTTTGGCAGATCAACTTTTGGCAAGCAGAACAAATGAGCCAGAGCCAACATTAGTTGGAGATCCACAACTGTGTCAATTAGAGCCCTGGATATACCTGAGAACAGAACAGTAACTGGAACATCTAAGGGAGACAGTATCTCAGGATACCTCAACACATTGTGTGAACCTCCGAACAATCATTGGGAGGTGATGGTCTATTAGTATTATCGTTAGACTATTAATCCCAAAACTCAGCTAATGTTCTGGTGACCCGGGTTAGAATCCCACCACGGCAGATGATGCAATTTGAATTTAATGATAAAAGAAATCTGGAATAATTGATGACTGTGAAACCTTTGCTGATTGTCAGGAAAACCCATCTGGTTCACTAATGTCCTTCAGGGAAGAAAATCAGCCATACTCATCAGGTCTGGTTTACATGTGACTCCAGACCCACTGTAATGTGGTTGATTCTCAACTGCCCTCTGAAATGGCCTAGCAAGCCATTCAGTTCAAGGGCAGCTGGTGATGGGTAATAAATGCTGGCCAGCCAGCAACACCCACGTCCCATGAGTGAATTTTTAAAAACTCAGTCATTTCAGGCCAAAACAATGACAGTTAATGTTCCTAGAACTACTAAAACACGAGAGGTTAAAAGCAGTAAGGAAAATAAGCAAATGCCTGACGTATGCTTCAAGTCACACTGGAATCATCATCCCCTGGAATGTCTTATGTACATATATGTTATATATGTGATTGTAAATATTATGAATGTTTTCTTTGCAGGATCCTTTGATAAAAAGGAGGAGGGATATTGTGAGAGTATGTTGGACTGTCTCTTAAAGAGTCTGATCACATGATATCATGATGACATCATTTTGGAGGGAAACAACTCAGTCTAACTTGCTGCCTTGAAGTGTGAACACCTCCACTGTAAAGCTCTCGATGTCACACCGCAGCTTCTTACTCCTTGAACGTAAAAGGGGCAAGCCCAATAAAGAGACGTGTAAGGATAGAATTAACTACTATTGGAAAAGGAAGTGTATTGTATACAGGGAGACAATGGCAGTCATATCTTGGAAAGAAACATTAAAACAATGTCTACTATACAAAAAAAAACTGAGCCAAACAATTTATTCTAATGTATATAAATGGCTACATGAGGGTGCTATTCACTCTTTCATTCTTAGTGACTATGTTCCATAATATTTAAAATTGATACACCTGATGAAAGGTCTAGGTCTGAAACGTCGACTCTTCTGCTCCTCTGATGCTGCTTGACCTGCTGTGTTCCACCAGCTCCACAACATACTGATTTTGCCTTTGCCATTCAATTAAATTTTGCCTTTCTTCATTGAAGCAGGATGATATGGTGAAACTGTATTGTGTTTAACCCATTCATTTTCATGAAATTTGAAAACTTTTCTGAACAAAATTGAGGTCCATTGTCAGTCATAGTTTCTTCTTGGAATGCATAAACAGCAATCGAATTCTGCAGAATTTTGAGACAATTAATGTTTGATTGTCTTCATCTTAACTCCATGGTTTTCTAAATGTTGGAGCACCTTTTGAGCCTGTCAACATGGGTCTGCCTAATTGGAAATGAAATAAGTATGTTGTTCACATAACACACTAGTCCTTGAATTACTTGGAAAGTTTGGTTTATCACCCTTTCAAAAAATCTGGGGGCTGAAGAAACACTGAATGGCAACCTATGTAACTGAAATAGACCTCTGTGGGTTTAATAGCCAAATATGACTTTGAATTAACATCTGAATCAAACTGTGTAAGGGCATTTGTCAGATTTAATTTTGAAAAACTCTGACCTCCTGATAACACAATGAATTGATCATGATTTTCTGACTTCATAAATCCCACATAATCTTACATTAGTATTTGCCTTTTGTACTACGATTATGGGAGTAATCCAATTACTCTTTTCAACCTTTGTAATAACATCTTCTGCCTCATCTTTTCAGGTCTTATTCTATTCTTTTTCCCTTAGAGCATAGGACACTGGGAAAGAGCTGCAATAAACAGGCGTGTCATTCCTCTGAACCCAGATGTTAGCTTTATATCCTTGAATCGGATGGCCAGTTCCAGTAACACATAAGAATACATGGTAATACATTGTCTTATGTTGTGAATTTCATTTTCATACAAAAAATCTCATCCCAATTTAGACATTAGTGTTTTTTTACCAGTTTCTACTGAACTAGGCTGGTTACTGACTTGTCACCCTTGAGTTATTTAACGCATTAATTCTTGTAAGAGACTGGAACAATCACCTTTCCCATTATTTCTGACCTCCATAACTTCTTGATTCTATGCATGACTTCTCTGACTGATGGTGGATCAATTTTTGACAGTATATTAATTTAAGAATCATGTCCACTGATGCTACTGTGTCAACCTCCATGTCCATTGGAGTTACATCCAATGTTTCTTGGATGACCTGTGAATTTTCATTGAATATCCTTGTGCTTCTTTTTGTATAGATTTCAGTTGATCCCTTATTGACCTGCAGCTGTTCAACAATCATTTTAAATGACTGCCATTTCCTTCTACCAGTGTTTTCTCCTTCTTCTGACATGCTGTGGCGAGATGGCCCTTCTCTTTGTAATTATAGCACTGTGTAGTCACAGAGACAATTCTGTTCCCAATTTTGGCCTAAGTATCAGTAATAGGACTTTGTGACAGCCTTCACTTGGGCCTCTGACCTATTCAGATGGGAATTATTTGCTTCAGCAGACTTCTGCCTTCTCACCTGTATATTGCAAGCTTTGTTGAATGTTAACTTTGATTATTTCAGTAACTTAAAACAAATCACAGAAGAATCCATGCATTGTTGAAGCAGACTATTCAGCCCATCAAGTCCACAGCAACCTGCTGAAGAGCATCCCACCCAGACCCACCCCATCCCTGTAACCATGCATTTCCCATGGTTAATGCATCTAGCCTACACATCCCTGGACAATTTGGCATGCCCAATCCACTTAACCTACACATCTTTGAACTGTAGGAGGAAGCTGGAGCACACAGAGGAAACCCAGGCAGACACAAGGAGAATGTGCAAACTCCACACAGACAGTTGCTTGAGGGTGGAATTGAACCCAGGTCTTTGGCACTGTGTGGCAGCAGTGCAAACCATGGAGCCACTCTGCCACCCAAATATCCTTACTTTTTAAGCCACACACAAATCTGTCTTGTACTGCTGTCTCTTGAAACTGTCCACACTTACAATAGATGAGCAGCTTTTTCAAAGCTTTCCCCAACCGCCTTAATAACAGACAGGTTAGCAGGACTACATAGGATATTACTAGCAGTAAAAGGCTTCACATACACACTGAAAGACTCTCGATCATAACTGCATTCCCTCAGTCTGCTAATAATATGTTGATGCAGACCTCTGTGAAGTTCAGTCTATCCATGTGTACAAATCAGACAGTGTCTGGGTTGCAAAGGCGTTATATTCTTGAGTACGTACACAAGTCGATTTGTACGCAAGTCAGAACACAATGCAGGACAACATAAAATTGCCATTTGTAAGCGTGAGGAAATGTTCACATGTTGGATCTTTAAAATTAATGTTGGTCTGTGCTTGGTGACACCAATACTTGCATGTTATGTGCCACTTTGAATCACGTGTGCAGATTTCAGGAGGACATAGCCAGATTTGGGAAAGAGATCAGGACTGGGAGTGGTGAAGAGATCAGGAAAACTCGTGAAAAAGTGGAAGTGAGAAATCAGGATCTGGGAGAGCACAGGAGTGGTGGGGACAGATGACAAGGAGTGCCCGGCCCAGTAGCTGGGGGGTACATGGAGACAGAAGGGAAGAGGGCCTCCTGTGCTCTCCTTCTCTTCCCTTCTCATTTGGGACTTCCCCATCATTCTGGACCCATATCTGGCATCCCTCTACCCACCACCCATGCCTCTTCTCCCCACTACCACATCTCATGTCCAGCATCCCTCCTCCCACTACCGAAACACTCTTGTCTGCTTACGTGCAATACTGTATGTGCCCAGTCATCACATGTAAAGTCTACATGATGATGTCAGCGCTTGGAACCAAGTTCCCAATGAGCGTGCTCACAGCTGTCAGTGTTACAAAACACTGTCTTAATATTAATACATCCCTGTATGGGATGTCATTCATAAGCAAAAACGTTTATAGGTCGGAAGTTCATAAATTGAGAACTGCCTGTAGTTCAGTGCCTGTGACATAGCAATAGTATGCAGGTTTGTAATTTTAATTTAGAGCCCAGAAGCCTGAGAGGGGACCTGATTGAGGGCATGAACAGGTGGATAGGAAGCAACTGAACTTCTTAGTTGAAGAGTCAATAATAAAAGGGCATCATATTAAACTGAAAAGCAGGAAGTTCAGAGGGGATTTGAGGAAATTTTTTTAATCACATGGTGTAGACAGTGATGGGCCGAACAGCCTCTTCTGAGCAGTATGCTTCTGTGAAAGTGAAGTTTTCCCCATTAGTTGATGGTTCCAGGGATGAGGAGTTGTATAAATAGACTGGAAAAGCCACATTGTTTTCCTTGGAGAAGAGAAGCTGGAAAGGAGATTTGATTCAGGTGTTCAAAATCTTCAAGGGGCTGGAGTGGAGACCAACAAACGATTCCCATTCGTGGAAGGAGCATAAGCCTATAGAAAGTGCTGCCACCATTCAGGGAAGTCTATGGGTCTCCAACTCCTCATCCTCCCGCCTACATCCATCAATGTCGGACCTGGGTCTCTTTCAGGGGGAGCATCGACACGCAGCGGCCACGCCCCGCCGTGACGTCAACACGCACCAGCCCCTGCAAGACGTCACGCGGGACGGCCGTTGGACGGAGTCACGTGGAGAGCCCCTCAGCCGGCAGGATGTTTCCAGAGCTGAACGACATTCTCCATACAACTCCGGAAACTTGCGAGCAGGTAAAGCGCTCCTTGTTGCAACAGGTATTCTGCTGGTGCATGCGGTGGGCCGTCTCTGGGAGAGGAAAGCCTGCTCGGCTTTGGGGCTCCGCCGGGAGTAGGAGAGGGAAAAGGGTTTGCTGTGGGGTTCTGCTTGGGAGAGGAGAGGAGAGGAGAGGGGAGGGGTCGGGTCTTGCTGTGCAAGAGTGGGCAGGAAAGGGACTTCCTGTGGGGCTCTGCTGGGAATTGCAGTATCATTACAGTGCAGAAGGAAGCCATTCAGTCCAACATGATTGCACCATCTCTATTATCTAGTGGTAATCTCCTGCCTTTCCCCTCCATATTCCTGCACACTGTCACTATCCAAATAACTAAACAATGTCAAATAAAAACTGAAAGAACTGCGAATCATGTAAATCAGGACCAAAAACAAAGTTGCTGGAAAAGCTCAGCAGGTCTGGCAGTATCTGAGTTCTGAGAAAGGGTCACTGGACCCGAAACGTTAACTCTGTTTTCTCCTCCACAGATGCTGCCAGACCTGTTGAACTAAGTGTCATCTTGACTGCTTCAATTGAACCTGCCCCCACCACATTTTCAGATGGTACGTTCCATATCCTAACCACTCATTGTATGGAAAGTTTATTTTTCCACATGTCAGTCTTGCTTTGTTTGCATATCGCTTTGAAGAGACAGGGTGACTTGCTGTGAGGCTCTTCAGGGAATTGGAAAAGGGAAAGGGATATGCAGTGGATCATGGCTGGGAGTGGGGAAGGGAGCAGAGGGCTTCCTGTGGTGCTCCAATTCATTGTTTCTATTGTCATGTGTACCAAAGTACTGGTGGGACAAGTTTTCTGTGGGATTCTGCTGGGTTTGGTTAGTAGGGCTTCGTGTGGGTTTATGATGAAATCGGTGTGAGAGCAACATAAAGCAGAGTGCAATTAGGCTATTTAGCTTCTCAAGCCCTCTCAGCCATTCCGGATCATAGCTGATCATCTACCCATAAAATGTAGGAGTAGATGCAGACCATTGGCCCATCAAATCTCCTCCACTAATCAATGAGATCATGGCTAATCTGATAATCAACTCCAATTTCCTGCCTTTTCCTCAGAATCATCGATTTCCTTACTGATTTAATAACTGTCTATCTCAATCTTGAATACGTTTCGCAACTCAGTCTTGACAGCTCAGTGTAGTAAAGAAGTACAGATTCAGTACCCTCCGAAGAAATTGCTCCTTGTCTCTATCTGAAGTGGACACTCTCATACTCTGAGACTATGCTCTCTGACCCTAGACTGTTTCATTCTTGCTGCTAAATTGTATGTTTGTATTGTACTATAACTAGCAAGCACCAACTCTTCCAGAATGGCTGTGACAACCGTAGACTTCTCCTCAAGCATAAACCACTTCTTTCAACCTTCTGACTCTGCTGTCTGTCCTCTTCTCTGCTGTGGTTGGAAGTAATTTTGACAGATTTACTATCCCTAAAATAGCTGAACTTCCCTAGTGTCCTGGTTTGCTCCTGCTTCAATTTCAAAGTGCTTCACTGCTTCTCTTCCACACCTGTTCAAATAATTAGGCATATTGAAAGTTGAACATAGCTGTTTTAAAATGTAATAACAAAAGCCAAAAGGTGCTGGCAATGCCAGGAGTTTTTTTTCAATTCATTCATAGGATGTGAATGTTACGGGATTGGCCAATATTTATTACTCATCTCCATCTGGTGGTGAGCTACCTCCTCAAACCACCAGTCCATTTTGTAAAGAATGTTCATGTTTACTTGTCTGTATTTTTGATAGTAGACTGAAATGAAAAAAGACTTTTTAAAAACCAAGGATTGTAGAAAGGATTACTGTTTTATAAAAGCAAGTTATCTGATGCTCATTCTAAGTGCTGTTTACACTGCCGTTTGTTTAAACAATGAGGGAGGCCACCATAGAGGAGCTAAAACAGGATGTGCACAAAGGACATTCAGCTGGCAACAAGTAGCTGATTAGTCTGTGGAATGGTGACCCGTTATCAATGACAAGGGACTTCTGCATACCAACAGCCATGTGAGTTACTCCCACAGACCTGAATAGCTTCTGGATCTGCATGCTTGGTCAGGAGCCATTGGAACTCTTGGAAAGGAAGCAGCTATCTTTTCTCTGAAATAAAAATACTTCAAGCCTGAACAAAGCCAGTTTACCTCCACTCATCAGTCATTGTAAGCTGCGGCTTTTAACTAAGAAGTCAGATGTTATAAATGTGAACCAGTTGCCCTGTGTCTCCTGTGCAAGTGAATGTACCTGGAGAAGGAAGGTAAAGGAACAGCAGTACCTGACAATCCAAAAGAATCATCTCAATGACCCTTGCAGATATTCCACTGCCTTCTCAATCTTTTTGTCTGTCCATAATACACATGTTCTTTTCTGTTGTCTGTGTGTGTGTATAGAGGGAATTTTCTATGGATGTTCGTTTTAACTCCTAGAACTAGATGACTAGACGATCATAAGATGTAGGAGCCAAAGTAGAATGTTCAGCCATCAAGAGATAACAAAGTGTAGAGTTAGATGAACACAGCAGGCCATGCAGCATCGGAGGAGCAAGAAAGCTGACGTTTCGGGTCTGGACCCTGAAGAAGGTCCATTATCACTGTGCCACAGGAGGCTTCTATCTGTGCTAGTATGCTATCTCCAATGCCATGGGCTCTTATCTTAAGTAGCTGAATGTGCGGTACCTTATCAAACATCATCTGAAAATCCAAGTATGACAACCACTGCTTCCCTTGTTATTCCCTTTAGTGATTATTATATTTATTTCCTCTCCTCCTTTTGCTTTTTGATTACTTAGTACCGATTATTTAGTACTGTTTATCTGTAGCTAGAGTCTGTTTAATTGTAATAAATAATAATTCTAGTTAAGTACAGAAACTTGGTCCTGCTTTTTGCCAAGTTGGGTCTGAAAGTCAGATAAATTGGGGAATCTTGAAGTCTTCAACTTCTGTGACAAGTCCAGGAATAATGGTTTCCAACACTGTACCCTAGTGAGGCATAATGCTGGCATGGTGGGGGGACACAATGCCATTTGGAAGAGAGGGCCAGGATTTAGCAGTGAAGGAGCAGTGATACAGTTCCAGGTTAGAATGCTATGCAACTTGGAAAGGAGCTTACAGGTGGTGGTATTCCCATGGGTATGCCGTCCCTGTCCTTCTAGATGATAGAGATCATGGTTTGGAAGGTTCTGTCTGAGGAATTTTGAGTAGTTGCCTGCATTTCATAGATGATGCACATTGCTCCCACCATGTCAGGGATAGTTGGAGTGAATATTGAAGGTGTTGGATGGAATTCCATTCAAGCTGATGGTGTTAAGCTTCTTGAGTGTTGTTGGAGGTGTATTCTTCCAATCAAGTAGCAATTATTCTATGACTTGTGCTTTGTCAATAGTGGGCAAGCATTGAGGTACTCACTGCAGAATTGACTTGTTGTAGGCAATTTATTGTATTGTATTGGAATGAAGTTTGTCTGATTTCTCTTTACAATTACTTATGGGTATTGGTCTATTTATTTTGATTTTGTAAACTGATTTAATAATTGGCCAGGGCAGTCTTTTCAAAACTATGATTTAAACCAGTATGTATCAGAGAGTAGATGACTGATGTACTTCTGGAGGGTTAATGGAAGTTTGTTTAAATTTTGGGGGATATTACGAAAGGAGAAGGTGAAAGAAACATGAAGCCATATTTTTAGCAGAAGCTTGGAAAAATAAGTTTTTTACTTTAGTTAATATGTTCTGAATTCAGTTTAAAAGGAACCTGAATGAAATTAGATTTAAAGATGGAGGGAAAGGTAACGTTCAGAGCACTTGAAGGTACCAGGAAGCAAAATTTCTCTGCATTTTTAGTAACTATAAAGTGATAGGGTTGGGGAATAGATGAGATTTTGTTTTGCCATGTTTTGAAATCTTTTCCCCTTTCTTTAGATACTTGGTTTGTTATATTGCACGAAAGAAATAAAAACAAAATCAACTTATGTCGTATTGTTAAAACAAAATTTGCAGACTCCTGTTTGTTTCGGTGAAAGAATGCCACGTTCAATTTAAAAACATGATCTATCGAGCCAAATGTCACTTTGAAATGTATCTTGTCCAGTTGGGACTAAGACATGAGGAGATTCTTGGGACCTGGGTTCATTAAATATCATGGGGTCCTGAGTGACTGTTTTGATGAAAAGTGGGTATGTGGAGGCACTGGATGGTTGTGATGTGAAATTTATTGTAGATTTTGAAAATGGCTTTGAACATTGCAAAGTGTTTTGTGGGAATGGAAGACACGAGTGGATTGGATAAAATTTTTTGGCTAAGGCTAAACCGAGATTTAGCAGATAAATTGAAGATAGAAGAAGCATTATTGTGAATGGAGAAGATGCTTCAGATGATTTAGACATTTAGAAGGAGAAGAGGGAAAATCTGAAATTGTGGTGTCACAGCTACAATTAGTTGGATTAGAACAAAAAGAGTGGAAAATGAAAGGGTTGAGTAATAAGACGCCGTGAAGAGCTATGAGAAGGGACAAAGAGTTAAGAAAATTGCAATTGAATTGGAAAGAGGATAAAATAAACCCCAGAGGAAAATAGAAAGTGAGGAGAAAGAGAATTCGAGGCTAATAGAAGAGGAGGTGGAATTAAAAGAAGCTTGATCGCCCGAGAGAGTACATTAGGCACCATGATTTGAACAAAGAAAAGTTGAGTAAAGAAGGAATGACGCTTGGAGGATGATTTCAATTCCAGTGAGGGATTTGCTTTAGCTAAGGACCTGTGCTGGTGCCTAAATATACTGAGGGTAGAGTGGGAAGATATTTCACATCATTTTAAAAGCTACATGGACTGACAAAGTGATCAAAAGATGCTTGGACCTCCTAATATTAATGTTTTGACAAGTAAAGTTTTGACTGCATATGCAAACTTGTCAGAATAATCTGCAGTTTATGAAAAATATTAAAAAGACAATATTCAGTGTTATGAGCTTGTGCCTGAAACATGTCTATTAAAATTTAGTACTATGAGAAAGGAACTTACACAAACATTGTAAACTTTTCAAGGGAAAAAGAAATGATGAGGTTAATGGTTTTGATCACTAAAACTACAGAAAAATTGAGAATGTAAAGGAAATCATGTCAGGAAGAATTTAGAAGTAGCATTCCTGTAAACCTGAAAAGAATTAATCACCACTTGGAGAGACAAGATTTGATGAGGGGTAGTCAGCATGGCTTCATTAGAGGGAGGTCATGCATAACAAATTTGAATTTTTTGAGGTGGTGAACAGTTGTGTAGATGAGGATAGTGCAGTTGTTTGTAGTTTATATGGATTTCAGCAAAGCCGATGACAACGTTCTGCATAGCAGACCTGATAAAATCACATGGGATCCAAAATTGGCTTAGTGGTAGGAGGCACGGTAGTGGTAGAAGTCAGTTTGTGTGATTGGAGGTTGGTGTCCAGTGGCTTACCACGGGTATTAATGCTGAGTCCCTTTTTAAATGATATGTAGGAAAATGGGGGAGCGGGGGAAGTGAAAAGTTTGAGAATGATGCAAAGATTAGCTAGTGGTTGACAGTAAGAAGGGCTTGGGTTACACAATGGATTGGTCAGATGGACAGATCAGTGGCAGATAGAATTTAACCTGAAAAGTGAAAGATGTTCCACTTTGGAAGAAGTAACAAGACAAAGAAGCACTCAAGAAATTACAGGGCACTTGGAAATCCAGAGGATCTGAGGGATCTTGGGTGCCTGTCCTTAGATCCCCGGGTGTGGTCTGTCAAATTAATAGAAAAATTAAGGCATACAGGATATATGTGGCATAGATTATAAGAGCTGCAAGGTCATGTTGGAGCTGTACAGGACTTTTGTTAGGCCATAACTAAAGTACTGTCTGCAGTTCTTATCCTTCCATAGTGTAGTGACATGATTGCACTGGACGGGGTGGAGAGGAGATTCACCAGGGTGTTGCCTAGGGTGGAGTAGTCTAGCTGTGAAGGTCAGCTGTATAAGCTCTGGTTGTTTTCTTTACAGCAGAGAAGACTGAGAGGGGCAGGAAAAATTACTGTCATTGGAGGCAGGCAGAGAGGGTTCACTAGCATTATGAGACACCGCTGAACCAAATCTGACTTTCCAACTCCTGTATTTGCAGCACAGTAACATTAAGACATTCAGAAAATTGACCCCAATGGTTACTAATGGGACTTTTTGAATAACTGTTCCCAGATTCTTTGGACAATCAATACTAGACAATGGTTTGTATCTTAAAAAATGTTTATTAACTAAACAACAAACTAGTTTAGTTACCGACTGTGTTTTGAGTGCAAAAGCCCTTTGTTTTCAGCCCTGTGCGCTCAAAATACAGACAAACAAATATGTTAAAGGATAAATAAATTAAAATAGCAAAACTGGCCTGATTATTTAAGTGATTTTAATGATGTGTTGTTCCACAGGTACAGGTGATGGTTTCTTTGTTGATTTTCTGAAGAGGTTGATCATGGTCACCTTTTCTGTTCACTCGGAGAAATACTTAGCTCTTGGAAATTCAGAGGATAGAAAACTAATATTAGAGGTTCAGCAGGAAGCTTTCAAATCATTGTGCTGTAGTATCAACAGCCAGTCCAAAATTCAAACTCTGACCACTCCCTGGATGGACTAACCATCTCCTCCACGAGGTCCCAGTTACCGTCTGTTTGAGCAAAAGGTTTTCCCAGATTGGCTGTACTTTTCCAAGTTTAAAAATAATGCTCTTCCCCAGTGACTAAACATCTGCAGAACCAAAGTTAGCAACTGGCCTGCAATTAACTTCCAAAATTGGCCTCACAAATGAACAAAAGCTTATTTGGTCTGTTTTCCTTTTAGCACAAGTTGTTACTGACAAGTTCCAGCTCCAAGCAAAATTGAATTTTAAAAAAATGAAAAAAAAATCACCAAGGGCTCTAATACTCCGTTAATCCTAGGTATGGAGAGATTTTCATGTGAGGTGAGGTGAGGTGAGGTTGAGTAGCTTGGGTTTACAGCCATTGGAGCTTACAAGAATGAAGGATACCTTATTGAAACATAAGATTCTTCGAGGGCTTGACAGGTTAAACATGAAGAGATTGTTCCCCTTGTAGGAGAGTCTAGGATCAGAGGGCATAATTTGAAGAAGGTTTTGCCCATTTAATTCTGAAATAAGGAGGAATTTCTTCTGAGGGCAGTCAATTTATGGATTTCTTTAGCCTGTGGAGGCAGATTCATTCGGTATGTTTAAGACTGAAATAGATTTTAATCAGTAAGGGTTATGGAGAAAAGGCAGAAAAATGGAGTTGACAATTATCAGATCAGCTATGATCTCATTGAATGGGAGAATAAACTCAATGCACCAAATGGCATACTTCTACTCCTGCAGTCTCCTTCCTTTGTGCTAGATAGGACTTGAGCCTGTGAGAGTTTTCCCTCTGATTCCCATCAGCCCAAGGCCTACTTGATTCCATACTTCGTCAAATGCTGACTTGATGTCACGGGCAGTCACTGTCACTCTCACAGTTGAGCTCTTTTGTCCATGTTTGAAATTATGATGTTATGAGGCTAGGGGCAGGGTTTGCTTGGCAGAGCACAAACTGAGCTCTGGTTATTATTGAAATTCTTCCATTCATAGCACTCTCAATGGCATCATCTTTCACTTTGTTGATGATTGAGATTAGATTAGGTGCTAACTGGCTGGATTGGATCTGTTCTTTGTTTTTTGTTCGGCTGTATGTACCTGGGCAATTTTCCACATTGTTGGATAGTTGCCAGTATTTTAACTACTGGAACAGCTTAGCTCAGGGGTGTGGTGGCCACTTGAGCCCACAACCTCAGTGCTATTGCTGGAATGTTGTCATGACCAAAACTTTTGTGGTGCTCAGTCCATCAGCTGTTTCCTGATGCCACATGGGATTGGCTGAAGACTAGCATCTGTAATGCTTGAGTCATCAGGAGGAGGCCAAGATGGATCATCTCAACACTTCTGGCTGCAGATGGATGCAATGATTCAGTCTTGCCTTCTGCAGTGATGTGCTGGGCATCCCATTGTTGGCTACCTTTCAGGACTGTAGAGGTTAGATCTGATTTGCATCACATGGCCTTGTCTGATATATACTGCTTCTGGCTGTTTGGCATGTAAGTCACCCTGTATTGTAGCTTCACCAGGTTGACATCTCATTTTAGTTTGGGATTTATGGAGAGAAGCTGAATTAAGCTTATGGGTGTGTTGGCACTTCTTCATCTGCACAGGAAAAGTTTACAGTTGAGGGGCAGGGAGTAAAAAATGATGTAAAGGATGTGTTGCAATGCATTAGACATGAACAAAAGGATGTATGACTGGTCCGGTTGTGGGGAAAAAAAATTGAAATACACTTTTTTATTTACTCTTTCACCCTGTATTAGTTATTATAATTTCTTTCATAATATCTTCCTTTTTAGTGTTTTTGTCTATAGATCCTTGTGTGCTTTTAAATTTTATAGCTGATTGCATTGTAATACTTGATTGTGACCACAAAGTGGTGCTGTGGATTGCTGCAGTAACTCTGTTTCACGGGTAGATATGGACACCTAAATCTGTTGGTAATGAGCCTATGATCTTACCTGTCCTGAAATCCAAGATATTAAACATTCCTTTGGCATTTCCTGCAACTATATTATTTGATGGTCTGTTCTGTATATCAGTCATGTTAGTCCAAAAGAACCTTCTGTGTCAGTCTTAAATTTGTTTTTGTTCTGATTTGAACCTGCGTCCCCAGCATGGAGAGGTATTTCAGATTAACTCTCTGGCTAATATGTTATCTTTTGTTACTCCCTTACTGTACCCTTCCAGGTTTGGAAAGTGCATCATACGTACTCGTGTGTAAAAGTCAATTTTCAAAGACTAAGTTTTTAATCAAAAAGTACAAGGCCAACTTTGGCACATGTAACATTTGAAGGTGAAATCTACCCTCCCCATTGCCACACTATCACAATATTGAAAAATTGGACACTGTTCCCAAAAACCCCATCCATAATAGGAGCACAAAAGAGGGCAAAACGTATTTTTGTTATTGGATTTACAGTTAGAATTGTAAAATGTTGATCTTCTATCATAGTACAGTATTGTTTTTCTTCATAAACCTGGTACACCTTTGAGGGCTGGCTTTGAAATCTGCAATGCTTAACTTTTCTTTTGTTGCTTCTTTCAGTACAAAGAATTGGACGGATCCACAAAATCTAAGTCTGTTCTGATAATTTTCTTTAATGTATTTCACAACTTAATTTCTAATTGCAGCCACATGGTAGGCATTTTTGTTTGCACATTTATTCTTAGGCATCGACTAGATTTGCATAAAGTGCTTCCTGTAACATTTTTCCAATATCTTGAATTCCCTAACTTCTACAGAATTATTTGTCTTGCTCTGCAATCTCAACATCTTGAGGTGTGAACTAGATTATCTACCTATCGTTGCATTTTGTTGCCTTATTAAAGAGTGGCATTGGCAGGAACATTGTACTCATTAGCAAGGTAGTATCATGTGCTGATGTGCGCAGGCAGTAGCTGAACAGCCACTATTGATGGTGTACTGTTGTATTCTATGATGCAATAAATTTGCACCAGGGTAAGTTAGACATCCGCAGAAGTGAGCACTAAGTAGAGTGAGTTTATATATTTTGAATTAAAAATCGATATTTAAAAAAGCTGTTAAACAAGATCAGCTCTTACTTGAGTTTATGGTAAATTTATTATAAATTTCTACTGACTTCCTTGAAACCTCTGATGCCAACAGATCATGGCTGTTTAGATTTTCTTTTCCACCATCTCCAGGACTTCAACACTTCTCCTTTATCTTTATCTCTTGTCCAGACTTGAACATGTCCTTCCAGGTGAGGTTTAATTGGAACACTTTGGCATGGCATCCTTGGACTTTGATTTTGAGATTTCTATTTCATCGCTGCCTTTGTGGATGACATTGTAATCTGCAGGAAATGCTATTCATCCCATTCTATTGCGAAAGACAGGATGTTTGAAAGAAAAGCTGGTTCAGTTAGATAGTCACATGTTGCAGAACAGGTTTTAACCACTCAATTTTTTTATTACTTGCTAAAATGCAACTCTTCTCACTTTTCAAACAATGTTTAATGTTCCTTTTTTCCTTAGGAAACTCACCTTTTTAAACAAAGAACTCTGCTTCAACAACAGTTTTACACAGAATCCCATTTCTGCCCTCTTCAGAGGGTCAGTGTAGAATTGATGGGCCAAATAGCTGCTTTCCACACTGTAAGCATTCTATTCTATGATTTTAATTATCTTTAACCTACCAGCACCATTTGTGGCAACCCAGTAGTAGGAAAAAGACTGCTCTGTGCTTGAAATGAAGAGCAGGGGCAGTGTCTTTGGCCAATCCTTTTTACTCAACTAAAACTAATAAGGCAACGTTATTTGAATCAGAGATAGTAGGAACTGCAGATGCTGGAGAATCCGAGACAACAAGGTGCAGAGCTGGATGAACACAACAGGCCAAGCAGCATCATAGGAGCAAAAAGGCTGACGTATGAAGGGTCTAGGCCCGAAACATCAGCCTTTTTGCTCCTATGATGCTGCTTGGCCTGCTATGCTCATCCAGCTCTGCACCTTGTTGTCAAGGCAACATTATTTGGTCACTTTCTTTTTGCTTGTTTGTGGGGCTTTCACATGTGATGCTCCATTTCTTAGATTATAAAAGTTTTGCATGCAAAGTGATACGTAAATGTGGTGGGAGTGGACTTAAAACTAAACATGCATGCCAGTGGGTCCCAGAGTTTCCCCTCAAGTGAGAAACTGTCAATGGAGAACTTACTGACATTCCTGTCCATCTATTTATTCAGTGATTTCACGTTTTGCTTATTTTCTCTCTCCTCAGCAACAGACATTGACTACTTTAATGGTCCGAGTATTGAGTGGCAGTGGGATTTTTAACTGTGGAGTATCTTAGTCGTGCTCACTCCTACAGGATCTGCAAATGAATCTGTTGCAACCGGTGACTGTTGTGTGATTAGAAGCACTGATACTGATGTTTGTTTAATGTGCAGTGCTGAAGGTGTATTGAGGCAATACTTGGAGGCTGTAGAGCTTTCAATGAAGGCATAACTATTGAGAATTAAACCGAATGGTGATAGACCAAGTGGTGAGGGTGTAATAGGTGAACCAAGATAAAATCTGTAACCTTCGGGACTAGGAGGTGTGTGGCAATAGGATTTGGGGGATTGTGAGATTAAAGGTGGTGACATAATTTAACTGGGGAGAGTATGCCAATAATTGAGCTCCACTGTTCCACATATCGTCACAAATTGTAAAAGTGTACAGAACCCTAATGAGAGTACCAAAATGACCAATTTGCCTGATTAACTGCTATTTGGGACAAAGTAACCGGCACTCGATTCTTCAGTAACAGAAAAATAACTGTTGATTGGAACTGACTTATTTTAACAAAAGCAATGAAAAGATAGGATTTCTAGTTTACATGATTTTAAATCTTTCGAAAATTGAAGCATGCACAACCTTGCTGAAAATGGACAAAATTTGACAGATTATTACCAGCTGCTTGGGAAAGTATACTGATTCTTGTGTACTCCCAGGTTAATGATTTAATCAAAGTACACCAAGTTCCCAGTTTACCTGTCTATTGGTATTAGGTGAACAGAAAACACTGACCAGGTTTCTGTACTGAACAAGATCACTATTTCTTGCAAATAAATAAATTCTAACCATCTGTCAACAACTATGAGCTATGAACATATAACTCTAGTGGTTGCAACTCTGTAGCCCCCTTTTTAAAACTTCTACGCATGAATACAGGTAAACACAGACCAAAAGAGTGAATCACGATTCAATTGCAAATTTCATGAGCTCCAGTGTAGTGTTTTCCTTCCCAAGATGGACCTTGTCTGATTTCCTTCCTCCTTAATTCTTAGTTCTTTACAGAAGACATGAGTTTACACATCAATTGTTCAGTTTCACAGTTACAACAAATGATGGCAGAGCATAACTAACTGTCTTCAGGCTACAGTTATTTTGTTACAGGGAAAGAGAGAGACAGATGTTATTTCTTCCAGTCTGGATAACCTTCAGCCATTGTATCATTCAAACACACAAGTTGTTCTGCTGCCTAGGAACCAATCAGAGTTGTCATCAGGCTGATGACCTTTGACTTTCCCAACTAATCACAATTGCACAAACCAATCAGCTCCCTGTTGCCAGCCAAATCTCTCTGCGCACACACACCGTGGTGCCATGGTATCTTACCTCGCCTTCACAAAGCAGCATTGT
>NW_025967828.1:0-25000 GCF_021869965.1 Rhincodon typus | reverse complement strand
TAATTAGATCCAGGTTTGGTTCAGTGGCAGGAGGCAGGTGATGAGGGGGTATCTTTGTGACTGGAAGCCTGTGTCTAGTGGGGTTCTGCAGGGATCAGTGTTGAGACCCGTGCTGTTTGTGGGATAGTTAAACGATTTAGACTTGACAGTAGGAGGGTTGGCCATAAAGTTCAGAGATGATGGAAAAATTGGTGGGGTGGCAAATGGTGAGGAGGATAGTTTTAGATCACAGGAGCATATAGATGGGCAGATCACCGGCAAATGAAATTCAACCTGGATAAGTGAGGTTATAGGCAGGACACACAAGACAAGGGAACAAGAACAATCAGACCTTGGGAAGTACAGAGGATCAGAAAGATCTTGATGTGCAGTTCCACTGGTCAATTAAGATAGCAGGACAGATAGATAAAGTGGCTCAGGTGATGTATGGGACACTTGCTTTTATTAGCTGAATCACAGTTTAAAAGGCAAGATGATTATGCTGGGTGATGATTGATATGTATAAATTATGAGGGCATGGATAGGAAGGAACTTTTGCCCATGGTGGAGTGATCAATGACCAGGAGCATGATTAAAAGTAAGGGACAGGAGATTTACAGGAGATGCAAGTAAAGATGTTTTCACTCGGAGGATGGTAGGAATCTGGAACTCTCTGCCTGTAAGGGTAGTAGAGTCAGAACCCTCAAAATTTATGTAGTATTTAGATGTACACTCACAATGCCAAGGCACTCAAGACTATGGGTCAAGTGCTGGAAAATGGGATTAGAATTGTACATTGCTCTTGTTTTTAAGAAGTGCAGACTTGATGGGCCAAAGGGCTTCTTTCTATCACTATTTCATTCCCTAAATAAAAAAGACATTAATTCACCAGATTTTTTCTTACAACAAATCAACATGGTTGCAATTAGGCCCAACTTTTTCTGCATTCAAATTTCACCATCTGCCATGGTGGGATTAAAAAGACCATACCCCCATTTCTGGATTGCTTGTCTAGTGACATCACCACGACATCACTCCCTCCCCTGACAACATTGGTTTGGTCTATACTTGAATCCATTCCAACATTAATGTGGTTGAATCTTAACTAACCTTGAAGGGAAGTCATTCATTTGTAGCAAGAGTAGCTAGGGCAACCAGGAGTAGACAGCAAACAGTGACACCAACATCCAAAGAGCCATTTTTATACGATTACATCGGGGGTCAAAAAGAGTTTTGATGCATGTACACCCTCGCTAAAAAAAAAATTGAGCCAGGTGATGTGGTGAGTTAGGTATCATCCTTTGATTTCATACACCTGGATTCAAATGATTCCTGAACTGACTCAATGGAAATTAAGAGTCACCAGACCAAAGACATTAATTCTACTTTCTCGCCACAGATGCTGCCTGACCTGCAGAGTTTTTCAACAATTTCTATTTTTATTGTTGCAGATGAAAATTAAAGTGGATGGAAATCTTCCAAGCATAACCCAACAGCATGAAATAACCACCAGAAAGTGGATGCACAGAATAATACCTACGGCAAGAAATAGAACAATGTGTCAGAGAGAGTATTCCTCAGAATTGGACAAAGCAAAAGTAGCTTCAGATTACATCCAGTCACATTTTACCTAATCAATGGTATTAAGAGAAATAGATTAACAGATCAGATTCACACGCAATGCCTTTACAGGCATATATTCAAAACAGTCAAATTGACAGACAGACAGACATTTAATTATGCCACAATGTTACAAACCCTGTAAACTAACATAAAAGACTACATCATGGCAAACCCCAGTGTGTCTGTATCTGTATTTTCTTTACAAACGTTGTCAAATACTGTCCAAAGGTAAAATGACATATCTGACACAGTTGTGGGAATATGGAAGCACAGGACTGGCGTAATCGGGATTTGAGAGATGACAGCAATTGAAAAACCCTGAGCACTCTAAGGTTGGTGGTCTTGCTGAAGTCTTCCCCCACCATTATAAAACCATAATCTTGAGAACCTGCTATGTTCTTTAGTCATTCAAATAATGACACCCTACTGTCACACAGTGCAATAATATTAGCTTTAATGTCATCGTCCCTTCATTGTGAACATTAATTTCTACTGTATTTAAACCAAAAACTTTAAATGACCTTCTTTTAGAAATGAGCATATTAGCACACAGTACTTTACAATTTAAATTTTTGCAAGTTAGTCTTTTAATTTTGTTCATGGGATCTTGGTGTCGCTAGCAAGGCCAGTATTTTTTTTTTAAAACCCTTGATTGCCCTTGAGAAAGGTGGCTATGAGCAACCTTGCGAACACCTATAGCCTATGTGGCAAACTGATCTCAGCAGTGTGGGCAAGTGAATATTACATAACCATCTTCAGTGCTCCCAATTAGGAAGAAGGAAAAAGATCACAATTTTCCTGTTCTCGATCAGCAGCAATAAATTCTTCCTAGATAATGCAAATTGAATTATTTTCTTTGAATCAGAGAAGATTGCAGGGGACCTGACAGAGATGGATAAAATAAGGGGCATGGACAGGGTAGATAGAAGACAGCTGCCCCTATTTGAAGGGTCAATAACAAGGCAGTGCACTTTTAACGTGCAAGACAGGAGGTTTAGAGGGAATTTGAGAAAACGTTTTTACCTAGAAATGATGAGCATCTGGAATGCACTGCCTGGGAGGGCAGATGAGGTGGGCAACCTCACAACCTGTTTTAAAAAAACATATTTGGATGAGCTCTTGAAACATTCAAGGCAGTGGACATAGTGCTGGGAAATGGGACTAGTACAATCAATATTGGCTGAAGGGGCTATTGTTTTCATAGAATCATATCGTACAAAAAAAAAAAAAGTGTTGTGCAACTAAAATGGCCATGTTAAGTAGATGTCAGTGTTTCCTTTGACTGGGGAGTATAGAACAGTGTCACAGTCTCAAAAGTAAGGGTTGGCTGTTTGGGATTGCTATATTGGGGATAAATATCTTCATTTGGAGATTAGAATTCTCTGCCTCAAAATTAAGGAACTAATTAATTGGCAACATTTAAGTTAGAGTGAGATATTTAGATGTTGGAGAATCAAGCAAAATGTGGGAAGGCACAGTTGAGGCCAATGATCAGGCATGATCTTACTGAATGACATAGCGGATTCAAGGGTTGAATGGCTTTCTCCTGCACTTGCTTCTTTCATTCTTTTCTGGAAATGAATTACCTCTAAGGATAATGGAAGCATATTCCACAGTCAAAAGGAAGTTAGGTATTATTCAGGAAAGGAAAAACTGGCTGTAGAAAAGAAAGTGGTACTTTCTACCTCAGATGATGAAACAACTGGGATAATCGCATTTAAGTGGAATCGAGATAAGTACATGAGAAAGGAAGAGAAGAGCGTAATAGTGGATTTAGATGAAGAAAACAGGGAGGATGTTCACGTGGAGCATAAAATCTGGTATAGACCTGGTGAGCCAAATGTTTATTTCTCTACTGTAAATTCCATGCAATGCTTTAAAAAAGTTAGGGACATGGGGCTAATTGGAAAGCTCCTTCAAGACTGGTTCAGGCACCATGGGCTGAATAGCCTTCTTCTGTGCTGTCCATCAAAGTTATTTCAGGAAAAAAAAGACTGTAGCAGAACATGCTTCCATTGAAGTGATTCCATAACTAAATTGGGATAGATCAAAACAGAGATCCCTAGAATCAGAAACAAGTGCATTGGATAGTCCATCAATTAAAGCAGACAGAAGGGTCAAGGTGATAAAAGTTTCCATCGTGTCACTGGCACAGAGGTCACAATACCAAGCAAAACACTAAACTCCTTATTTAACCTACCTAATCTGCTACTGAACGACCAAAACCCAGCTTCCAACAATAGTTCCATAGATCCATTCACCACTTAAATATCCAGCATTGTAAGCTTTAGGAAATTGTATTTCGAAAGTTAGGCCTGCATCAAAAGCTTCAAAAAGGACATTCAGTATTGACAGGAATGCAATCATGAGACTAATATTCCTCAGTGGAACTCAAGGCAGGCACAGTGCCAATTGATGCCTTTCTTTTAAAAATAAGCGCATACTTGAGTTTCACAGAATTATAAACATTTCCACAAGTGAGTTGACTCAAAGTTATAGTGGAAATAGGCATCACAATTGAGTGTTTACACGAGTTATTCATAAAGAACTATCCATTCAGCATCCATTTATACAAGATACAAAAATCAAAAAATTTACACCACATTAGAAAATTTGCTACCCAATCCATTTCAGAACTACAATAATCCAAAACTAATCTCAACTGCCCTCTTTGCCTTGGTCTTGTGTCTTCCAAGGTTTCAAGTGTTTTATTAAGCTGCATCTACCTCAACTACACCCTGTGGTAAAGTACTTTAGGTTAATTTTTTTTTAAAAACGTCTGATGAGATGACTTGTTTAAACTTGGTGATTCACATTATGACAACTTTAAAAATATTCAGTTATTTCACTGACTAAATACAATCACTGTCAATATTCCCAAACACTAGCAAAACAAAATCTGTTCAAAAATATGCTTAGTTGTAGGTTAATAGTGCTTTCAGCTCTAAAATTAGCACAAGAGCTAAAAGCTTCTTTATTTTCCTCCAGCTGAAAATCTTAAAGATGTTAGTTAACACAAGCATGCAACGTAAAATGGCAAAAATGGAATGAGAGAAACCAATGAAATAAAACAAAAGTATCACAGAAGGGTAGCAACACGTGGTCCTGAAGGTTGAGGTTAAAACATTTTATTGGGAAAGTTTAATGGAAGTTTTATTTAGTTACATATAAATTGAACACTAAATGAAATGCTAGCTGTTGTTTCTGAACCTTTCAGAAAGTGGTTACTGCTGACACAGTGATCAAATTAAGAAACAAACATCCCTTTGCCAATAAATCCAGACCAAAGGCGCACTAAAATGAAAATAGAAAATGCTGGAGAAATGTCAGACGGCATCTGTGGAGAGAGAAACAGGCTTCATGTGCCTCAAATCTTTACAGCCAATTACTTTTCGAAAGCAGGTGGCAAAGAGTTTGACAATTCTGCACCTGCAATACCTCACAGTTAACCAGAAGCGAATGGCCAATTTGCAAAAGAATAATGTTGACCATGTTATGTGGAACCCTCGTTATTTTTATAGTGCCTTAATCTTCAAAATTCACCTGGGCAGCTGAAATAGACCGGAGGCAAGAGTAACATTTCATCAGTGGGATTCCTCTCAGGATTCATTTTATAATAATCACTGTATTACAAACAATTAGCTGCATTTGAATTGCTTTTGAAGTTCTGAAAAAAAAACTGATAAATGTGCTTTAAATGCAAATTGATACTGCTTTCAAATATGGCCACACAGCTTTTGCTTCAATTTTTTTAAGTCACCATCAAACTGATGATCAGAATGTGGTTGCTGCCTTGTAATTATACATTTAAGTGTTCATTATTCTATTTATGAAAAACAGTGGTAAGCCTTAATTGGCATTTTTATCATGCAATATGTCACATTACAGTCATCTGGCTGGAAGCAGCAAGAGATGCAATAGTCCTTACACGTATAGGACAACAATATCAGTAACAATTTTAGTACCTGAAACTTATGAAGTAAAGTATATATATTTAAGTTTGCATTCCATTGCCTAGAGCAAGGTAAACCCTTTTGGGTAGATGTGCATTAGAGAAAACCAACACTAAGTATTACAGAGACAACAAGGTGGAGAGCTGGATGAACACATCTGAAGAAGGGTCTAGGCCCGAAACGTCAGCCTTCCTGCTCCTCTGATGCTGCTTGGCCTGCTGTGTTCATCCAGCTCTACACCTTGTTATCTCAGATTCTCCAGCATCTGCAGTTCCTACTATCTCTGAAACTAAGTATTACAGGTTGCTGTGTAAAATCAAAAATATACAAATAATACACAATTTCCCCCAAACATAAATACCACCAACGAATTTGGTGAAGACATTTCTCCTATAAGATTCTCCACCTCCTAATATCAATAAATCTGTGCAGGTAACCAACAGTCTCAAAATGTCTATGAAAGGAAGGCACTTCCTCTGATTTCACCTTCATGTGGAAGACACGCAACTTACCAAACTTTCTCGATAGATTGAAATGAAACAAAAAAAGTGCACCTTCAATTACTTACAGTAGTCATTTTTTTAAAGCCAATGTAAGAGATAAACACACAAACAGAAAATAGGAGCAGGAGTGGCCATTGGGCTCTTTGAGGATTAATGCAATATGATCATAGCTGATCATCCAACTCAATAACCCAATCCCACTTTCTCTGCACCCTTTAATCCCTTTCACCCTAAGAATTGTATTGATCTTCTCAGAAACATTTGATGTTTTGACCTCAACCACTTTGTGGCAAAGAATTCCACAGGCTGAACACTATCTGGTTGAAGTAATTTCTCATCTCAGTCATAAGGTCTACTCCAAATCCTCGGTGAACGTGACCTCTGGTTCTGGACTTCCTGCTCATCAGGAACATCATTCCTGCGTTCAGACTGTCTAGTCCGGTTAGAATTTTACAGCTTTCCATGAGATCACTTCTTATTCTTCTTAACTCCAGTGAATAGAGTCCTAGCCAATCCAATTTCTCTTCATACATCAATCCTCCCGTCCCAGGGATCAGTCCAGTCAGCCTTCACTGCACACCCAGCCCCGAGAGCCAGGATATCCTTCCTTAGAGGAGGAGACCACATTTCTCCAGGTATGGTCTCACCAAGTCACTGTACAATAGCAGAACGCATCATTGATCTTGACACACTAACCAAATGACTACAGAAACCAGTAGCGACAGAGCTCAAGATCAACAAACTCTTTCCCCACACACCCTCTTCTCACAACAGTCAGATGAAATGGAAGCTTAAAGTGGAGAGGGATTAAAAGTCAGTAGGAAATAGCCCTCTCATCCACTTCAACATTCTAAAGTTATGTATAAATTCATGAATAATTCACAGTTATATGGAAAAATCGTACTTCTACGACTCACTTTTATTCTACTAGGGTCTGTGTACAAAATGATCTTTAAGAATGCTAAGTTTGGTGGCGGGGGACATCATCTTAGAAGCTGCAAGTTTCACACACTATCCTGCCCCATTTTTATAAAAATGATAAAATGCATACAATAAGTATTATATATCCTGCATCTAGACTTCACTTCTATTTTTCCCACCTTGGTGATGGCACTTCTCAAATTAAAAAAGAAACAAACAATATACAAGTTGTTTACAATTGAGGTACTTATGTTACTGCTTAACAGCATGAAAATTATTGGAAGGCCAGAAACAAAGTATAATACTGCAATTTCTTATCTCCTCAGTATTCAACCCACCCTCTTCCCCATGCCTTTCCTCAGCTCAATCCATACTACTAGCACTCGCCCAACAGGCAAGAAATGAACTCAGTCCAAACAATAATGCAAGCAGCAATGTACTTGTTTCCATAGATTGAGTCTCTTTCCAAGATGCAAAATTCAAGATCAACAAAGGTACCAAACATGTCCCCCGACTTACATCAGGGCACCTGCATTCCTCCTGACACTTTCAAAACATCACTGGGGAAATCATGGCCAAGTTACACAAGGATAAGCATTGCTCACTGCCTTCTAGTTAATAACTATTGCCTAGTACAGTATTATAGTAATTTTACCTGCTTTGAATTTTAAAAACTCTCTCTTGTTGGAAGTGAAAAGATAGACAGACTTCCTTCTATTGGCATAAATTTTGAAACAAAAATTAGCGACGAATTTAACTCTGTATTTAGAACATTAAAAATGAGGCTACGCTGGATCGTTCGCATACTCCAGTAAAGCTAGCTTCATGAAAACATCACAAACGATATAAAAATCCACACATCTGTCAAACTAATTACTCCATGCAATCATACCAAGTATACATCCTCTTTTCACAAAATGGCCTGTTCATTAACTTGCAGACATTTGTTTAAGGGTTAGTCAGCTGATTTAATAACGTGGCATTGAGTATCGTTAAAGACGATTTATAGATTTCTAAACACGCTGCATTTCATTCTTCCTATGCGCAAGGTTCCCGATTGATTCGTGACAGGTCTATTTTATAGAATACGAACAGAGAATTCAATATAACAACTATAATATAGAAAAGTCGGCCTACTCTCTTTAGACATAGCCCCCACCATACTGTACTAGTCTATTTGATAGGCGAATAAATTATTAAACAAAAAAAAACTAGATGCAGTAGGCCTCTCCCTCAAGTACAGTCAGCTGTTTCTTTATTCAGTCTTTCTCTAAAACAAAAATTGAAGTACAGCAAAAGAAAACTCTAATTAAAAAATACGAACTAAAACAAAAACTGCAAATATTCAACAGCTTCAAGGCTTTTAATAAGGGTTTTATTATTTCTGCAGGGTGACCAGAGGCCTATTCCGAGTGGCTGCAACTACACCCAATTCATACACATCCTGTCTGCTTAAGTATATCCTTTCCAACCTTGCGAAAAACAAAAATGAACAAAGAAAGCTGCATTTCTAACAACTTACCAATCACCTCTTTGAGTTCATAATCCTCCCTGATGATGGACCAGGGCAAGGAGCTGGGATCCTCGGACATTGCGAATGAAGCTGCAACCTCCGCGCTTCCTACTTCGCTCTATTTTAGGTTGTTCTATTATGCTTGGTCTTTATTTCGTTCACTCTCCTAACTGAAGAGAAAACTGCTGGCCTGACACTGCGGGATCAATTCACTCTCCTCTCCTACCTTCCCGACTACTCTCGGTCTTCCGCACAGACACAAAATACTTCCAATCCGCAAACTTTGCCACCAGCTGGAGTTACCATGCCTCCCAACCGCCACCCTTCCCAGCTCTCATTCGACATCCTCGGTACCCGCCCCTCTCGCTGCCTAGAATCTATTGGCCAAGTACGCTGTCCATCAATGGTGACGGCGCGACGCAATGCCTTCACCGGCGGTGAGGGGAGGGGGTCCCAGGAAGGGAAAGGAGGGGGGTTTATGCAGATACACCAGCCGTTCGCCTTGTGCGCGAGATGGCGTTAGCACGTCGAGACGTAAGTGAATAATATGATTGACGTTAACCACCTCCTTTTTCTTTTCCGTTGGGCCCCATCAGTTGGCAAGAGGATCGACCATTCCAGCAATCAGCGATGTTGAGGAGATAGTGGGAACTGCAGATGCTGGAGAATCTGAGATAACAAGGTGTAAAGCTAGATGAACACAGCAGGCCACGCAGCATCAGAGGAGCAGCAAAGCTGACTTTTCGGGCCTAGACCCTTCAAGGGCCCGAAACGTCAGCTTTCCTGCTCTTCTGATGTTGCTTGGCCTGCTGTGTTCATCCAGCTCTACACCTTGTTATATCAGCAATGTTGACGCTGGTCCGTCAGCATCTTTAAGTAGAAGAACAGGTCGGTGCACTTCCCTTGGTTCTCTTTACTTGATTCTGTTTTCTAACGCTAATCCACACCCCCCTTCACATATGCTGCCAGACTTGCTGTGTCTTTCTATAATTCACTGTTTTGTGTTTATAAGAGTTTTCAGTTTAAATTCCACATTTCCATTTCTGGCACTTCCGACTTTTTATTATAACAGTGGATTAATTTGATTTATGCCAAGACCTTTTGCTCTTGTACAGTCGAAACTCTTAAACTAATAACCTTCGAATCTAATTTTAAAGTATACTGATATTATATCAGCTACTAGTTGTACCTTTAAAAATATTTAGCCTGACCAGTATTCCAGCAACATTGCCCACAGGTGATGTAATCTTTCTGATGAATCAGTAAACCGAGTTCCAGTTAAATAGATAAGACAGCATTAATTCAAAAAAAGCTTGTATTTATATTACCTTTCACACACCTGGTCATGAAGAAGAGACTGCTTCCCTAACCTCCAACACATCCACAGGAACTCTCATCAGTGTAATCCTGTTCGGTCTCTGATCTTCTCCCCAACCCACCTCAAAGTCTCATTCAAAATTTAGTTTGTACACTAACTCTTACTCTGGAATTTTTTGAGGTGTTTGCTGTGATGATCAATGTCTACATAGACTTCCACAGGGTTTTTGTAAAGTCCAACAGGAACAGTTTATTAGCAAAAATCAGTGTGCCTTGAAGGTATCCTTTCAATATGGATTGGTAATTAGTTGGAAGGTTGGAGACAAAAAGTAAGGGTGGCTATTTGATTTCTTTGGTTGAAAGAAATGACAAGTACCATTTCACATGAGTTTATCCTACAGGCCTGAACGTGTTAACAATTTTATCAATGTTTTGAATTAATATATTGTAAATCCAAATTTACAGATGGCTCAGTCAATTGTATGTATAAAGGTGGAATTTACAATGAGATGCTGACCACATGAGTGGGTGGACCTATTGTAGATGCAGTGAAATTAAGGGAAACACATGATATCTACTTCAGATCTAACAAAAAATAATCAAGTTATGTTTTTAATGATAAAAGACTAGAAATTGTGGAGAAACAGTGTGATTTAAATGATTCATCACAAACAAGTGAAAAAACAAAATACTGTGGAAGCTGGAAATTTTAAATAAAAACAGTTTTCCGTATGAACAAAGTTGACCTTTACCTCAAGTGAGCAACAGTACAAGGAGGAGAAAGAGACTTCGGTTGTACAAAACCTTGGCCCGCTGCCCATCTAGAGTGCAACATTCAGTTCTTAGTGTTGTACTTCAGGAAGGTGTATAGTCTGTATTCACAAGAAAAAGTTACATGTGGGCAAGTTACATAAATCTAACCAGCACGCTCCTGACTAAAATCCCTTCCATAACTTGAACCTATCCAAAACTCTGCTGCCTGAATCTTAACTTGCTCCGGGTCCAATTGGCCTGTTACTCTACTGATTTACATTGGTGTCCAGCCAGCAATACATCAAATTCAAATTTCTTAATCATATTCAAATCCAAATCCCTATGTGCCCTGATCCCTTTGTGTCCTTGAAATTTTTCTGGCCACAGTCTCTTCCTCAAATTTTGGCTTCATTTTACATTCACTGATTTTCCCATTGGCAGCTATTTAATCAGCTGTAGGTGCTAATCTCTGGAATTCCCCTCCTAAATCTCTGTACTTTTCACACTGTCTCCTTTGTTAAAACATTGCTCAGTACCTATATCTGGCCAAGATTCTAGTCATCCCCCTCTTGAATCTCCTTATTTGGTTCAATACAGATGTTGTCCAATACCCTGTACAATATAAGCATTAATTTCCTGTAATTAGTAAAAATTTTATCTCTGCCACAAGCTATTCTTGAATAGTGTCACAGGCTGCATTAGGCTGTTTGTAAAGCCTCTGTATCATATTTGATCATGATATGAGCTTCTATCCATTCATCTGCTCCATCCGGACTGCCAGCTTCTACCGTCGTTACACCATGTGGTTCTGCTTCTGCCTCAGCTAACCTGCTGATAACCTCCATGATGTTATAATCCCAGTTAATGTCAAAACTGGACAAGTCAGATCCTAGAGAGAAATCTAGGTATAGACCATATGTTTTTTTTCATTTACCATGGAGGTCAATCACTCAACAAGTTCACGAGAGGTTACCAATGTATTTTTAACAAAGGAAATAAAAGCTTATTGCTCAGAAGAAGAACTGCACTTCATATATGAGAACTATTTGAAACAAACTCATTACAAATATCAGAAAGAACAATTAATCCCTTTCATTCCCATTCATACTGTGAAACTCAGTCAAGAGTCACTCCTGTCTCGATGCAAAAGCTTCTTGTTCAGCTGGCATCACTTTCTTTTTTTTGGTAAAATTCCCTCAATGCTTTTTTTTATTCACTCGTGGGATGAGGGCATCGCTGGCTAGGCAGCATTTATTGCCCATCCTGAATAGCTCAGAGGGCGGTTAAGAGTCAACCACCATTGCTGTGGGTCTGGAGTCACATGTAGGCCAGATCAGAAAAGGATGGCAGTTTCCTTCCCTAAAGGACATTAGTGAACCAGATGGGTTTTTGCAACAATCGACAATAATTCACAGTCATCATTAGATTCTTAATTCCAGATATTTATTGAATTCAAATTCCACCATCTGCCGTGTTGGGATTTGAACTAGGGTCCCCAGAATGTTATCTGGGTCTCTGGATTAACAGTCCAGTGATAATACCACTACGCCATCACCTCCCCAGGTGATGGCGTAGTGGTATCATCGCTGGACTGTTAATTTACCTAAATTAATGTCTCTCCATGAGACCTTTAGACAAGCTTTTAATTTAGTTCACTGTTGTCAAACACATGTCTTCTGCTTGTTGGATGTTTTCTTCTCTGACACCTCCACAGCCTTTTGCTTTTGGAATTTTCATCTAAGTAATCCTTATTCTAACTGCTTAGAGACTGGTACTAACAGCATCTCTATTGACATAGCAACTAGGAGCAACAGTAGGCCATTTGGCCCTTCTAATCTGCCATTCAATAGGAACGTGATTGATCCTCCATCTCAATACTATATTTCTGCTTTCTCCCCCTATCCCTTGATGCCTTTAAAATAGGGGGAAAGAAACACTTTTTTGAATATATTTAATGAATTGGCAGCTTTCGGTAGAGAATTCCACTGGTTCACTTCTATTTGAGTGAAGATGTGTTTCCTTATTTCTGTCTAAATGGTATATCCTATATCCTGAGGCTGCGTCCCCTGGTTCTAGACTTTCCAAACAGGAAAACATCCTCCCATCTTCTAGTTTTTCCAGCCCTGTTGGAAGTTTATATGTTTGAATCTGACCTGCTCTCGTCCTTCTGAACTCTAGTGAAGATGGACCCAATTGAACCAATCTCTCCTCAGAGGACAGTACAGCTGTTCCCACTATTGACCTAGTGAACCTTCGCTGCACATCCTGTATGGCAAGTATATCCTTTCTTAGAACAAGGAGACCAAAACTGTGCATAGTATTGCAGGAGGTAGTAGGAACTGCAGATGCTGGAGAATCTGAGATAACAAGGTGTACAGCTGGATGAACACAGCAGGCCAAGCAGCATTGGAGGAGCAGGAAGGCTGACGTTTCGGGCCTAGACCCTTCTTCAGAAATGGGGGAGGGGAAGGGGGTTCTGAAATAAATAGGGAGAGAGGGGGAGGCGGATAGAAGATGGATCGAGGAGAAGATAGGTGGAGAGGAGACAGACAGGTCAAAGAGGCGGGGATGGAGCCAGTAAAGGTGAGTGTAGGTGGGGAGTTAGGGAGGAGGTAGGTCAGTCCAGGGAGGACGGACAGGTTCAAAATCTCCCCTCCCCCTACCGCATCCCAAAACCAGCCCAACTTGTCCCCGCCTCCCTAACCTGTCCTTCCTCCCACCTATCCCCTCCTCCCACCTCAAGCCCCACCCCCATCTCCTACCTACTAACCTCATCCCGCCCTCTTGACCTGTCTGTCCTCCCTGGACTGACCTATCTCCTCCCTAACTCCCCACCTACGCTCACCTTTACTGGCTCCATCCCCGCCTCTTTGACCTGTCTGTCTCCCCTCCACCTATCGTCTCCTCGATCCATCTTCTATCCGCCTCCTCCTCTCTCCCTATTTATTTCAGAACCCCCTTCCCCTACCCCATTTCTGAAGAAGGGTCTAGGCCCGAAACGTCAGCCTTCCTGCTCCTCCGATGCTGCTTGGCCTGCTGTGTTCATCCAGCTCTACACCTTGTTATCTATAGTATTGCAGGTATAGTCTTGCTAAGGCCCTGTATAACTGCACTAAGATATCCCTACTTCTGAACTCCAAACCTTTGCAGTGAAGGCCAATGTACTATTTGCCTTTCTAATTACTTGCTATACCTGTCAGTCTGTTTTGATTAACTAGAGTACCAGAATACCTAGATCCCTTTGTACATCTGCACTTCCCAAAGATTGAAATAATTTCCTTCCTTTCTGTTTTTCCACACTGAAGTGTGTTAAGTTCCCATTTAGCAATGTTGTACTGAATCTGTCCACTCAGTTAACTTATCCAAATAACCTCCGTTAACTTGTCCAAAAGTCTCCTCTCAGCATATAGTCCTGCCCTTTGAGGGTATGGGGGGGAGAGCGGGGTGTTGGGGGGCAGGTGTGGGGACGGAGGAGGTTGTGATGGGAGGAAGGGTGGATGGGGTTGGGGAGACAGATAGTGTTGGGGGTGGGGTGGAGCGTGGAGTTGCGGGGTGAGGGAAAGTGGGTCGAATGAGGAGGGAGGGAGGGGTGGGTAGGAATGGGGGAGACAGGTAGTGTTGAGGAAGCAGGGGGGCAGCAGAAATTATGGACAAGCTAGGAGAGTGGGCAAACTAGAAGCAGTTGGAATACATTGTGGGAAAGTGTGAGGTTATGCACTTTGGTAGGAAGAATAGAAGCAAATACTATCTTCTAAATGGGGGAAGGCTTTGGAAATTTGAAACACAAAGACACTTGGGAGCTGTCGTTCAAGATTCTCTTAATGTTAATATGCAGGCTCATTTGGCAGTGAGGATGGCAAATGTAATGTTGGCATTCATTTCAAGAGGGCTAGAGTACAAGAGCAGTGATGTACTACTGAAGCTTTATAAGGCTGTGGTCAGGCATTTGGAATATTGTGAGCCCTTTTGGGCCCTGTATCTAAGGAAGGATGAGCTGTTGATGGAGGGGGTCCAGAGGAGTTTTACAGGAATTATCCCAGGGTGAAGATGGCATAAGTTTAAGGTGAGGGGAGAAATATATAAAAAGGACCTAAGGGGCAACTTTTTCATGCGGAGGGCAGTGCATGTGTGGAACGAGCTGCCAGAAGAAGTGGTGGAGGTTGATAAAATTACAACATTTAAGAGGCATCTGGATACCTACATGAATAAGAGGGGCTTAGAAGAATATGGGTCAAATGCTGGCAAATGGGACTGGTTTAATTTAGAATATTAGGTCAACATGGACGCGTTGAACCAAAGGATCTGTTTCTGTGCTGTATAACTCTAGAAAGGGCTTGTCACATGAGGAGCGGTTGGAGTTTAGAAGGATGTGGGGGGATCTGGTTAAACCTTACAGAATACTGAGAGACTTGGATAATGGACGTGGACGAACCCCAGTAGGAGAGGCTAGGAAATGAGGGCACAACCTCCGATTGAAGGGATGACAATTTAGAACTAAGATTAGGAATCTCTTCAGCCGAAGGATGCTTAACCTGTGGAACCCATTGCTGCAGAAGGCTGTGGAGGCCAAGTCATTGAGTGTATTCAAGAAAGAGATACAGCAAACATTTTATTCACTAGCACCTATGGGACCAGGAGTGTGCCGATTGACGAACTATTCCAAATAATTGAGAAGTACGCATAGCCGCAGAAAACCCTGACCAAGTGTAGCTTTGAGACATCAACATTCCTCAAAAAAACTACATAAAAACATAAACACATCTCCTAAAATCAATGTAAAAGCACACACTAAGTAATAGAAATGTAGTGCAGGGGATATCGCTGTTGTACTTTAATTACAGCATAAATACCCAGATGTTCTGGTCGAATGCAGTATTTGCAGTGTATAATTTTTGCTCGTTTATCAAAAATGCTGTTTGATAAGTTGCTGGTTAAAACAAAGTTTCCTGTAGATAGGTTCTTGATTAGTAAGGGAATCAAGGGATATGGGGAGAAGGCAGGAGAATGGGGTTGAGAAAGTATTAGCCATAGTTGAATGGCGGACCACAATTAATGGACCGAATGGCCTAATTCTGCTCCAATATTTTATGGTCCAAAAAAATTAAATTGCCATAATTTTTCCACCTCATTAATACTTTATGATATTGTTTTGGCTGGGTGTTTAGCTCCCCTCATAACATTTCATTTTTAGTACATTCATTCTCCAATGTGTCTGTGGAATACTTTATGATTTTCCTATTTTGAAGGCGTTATATAATCAAGTTGTAGTTAGTTAGTTTTACATCCTATGGCCCAGCACGTATCTTTAGAGTGCCATCTTGTGGTTATTAATAGTGTGGGGCAATTCTATATTACACGATGATTAGTTTGTACGTTTAGTGCCAAATGTGTCACGAATCGGCGGAGGAATATGTCAAAATCGTTAGTTTGAAAATTATAACGCCAACTAACTAGCCAGTTAAAATTAAAAAATAAGTATGTTGGACTGATTGGCCTCCTTCTGTGATGAAACCATTCTGTCATTCTATTTCTCAGTTTTTATTAATTTTTCAAAGTATGAATCTTAATGCTTAAGGCCCAAAACAAAGGATGTCACCAAGATTTCAAAGAGCTCCAAAGAAGACAAGCTTAATCAGAAGCAGTCTTATTTAGGTAACTTCAAGCTTGTAATATATGCTTTGCCTATCTAACAACAGTTGGAATTTTACAGAAACAACTTATTTGTTTAAAAAAAGCCTGAGATGCAGGGCAGGTATCTGAGATGTCTGTGGGGATGGAACTTTGGGGACAGTGATCATAATTCTATTAGTTTCAAAATAGTGATGGAAAGGATAGACCAGATCTAAAAGTTAAAATTCTAAGTTGGAGGAAGGCCTATTTTGAAGGTATTAAGCAAGAACTTTCAAAAGTTGATTGGGGACGGATATTTGGAGGGAAAGGTATGGCTGGAAAGTGGAAAGCCTTCCAAAATGAGATAATGTGAGTCCAGAGACACTGCCTTCCTATTAGGGTGAAGGGCAAGGCTGGTAGGTGTAGGGAATGCTGGATAACTGGAGAAATTGAGGTTTTGGTCAAGAAAAAGAAGGAAGTATATGTCAGGGATTGAGTGAATCCCTAGAAGAGTATAAAGGCAGTAGAAGTATACTTAAGAGGGAAACCAGGAGGGCAAAAAGGGGACATGAGATGAGATGCAAAGGGATTCTACCAATACATTAAGGACAAATGGGTAACTAGGAAGAGAACAGGACCTCTTAAAGATCAGCAAGGCTGCCTATGTGCAGAACCACAAGAGATGGGTGAGATTTTTGCGTCAGTATTTTCTGTGAAGAAGGATATGGAAGCTGGAGAACTTGGGAAAGTAAATAGTGATAGCTTGAAAAGTGTCCATGTTACAGAAGAGGAAGCGCTGGATGTCTTAAAATACATTAAGATGAATAAATCCCCAGGATCTGCTCATGTGTATCCCAGAACTTTGTGGAAGCTAGGGAAGAGAATGCTGGCCCCGTGGCTGAGATATTTGTTCATCGATATCCACAGGTGAAATGCCGGAACACTGGAGGTTGACTAATATGGTGCCATTATTTAAGAAAGGTGGTAAAGAAAAGCCAAGGAACTATAGACTGGTGAGCCTGACATCAGTGGTGGGCAAGTTGTTGGAGGGAATTCTGAGGAAAAGGATTTACATGTATTTGGAAAGGCAAGAACTGATTAGGAATAGTCATCATGGCTTTGTGCATGGGAAATCATGTCATACTAACTTAATTGACTTTTTTGAAGAAGTAATGAAGAGGATTGATGAAGGCAGAGCAGTGGTTGTGATCTATATAGACTTCAGTAAGTTCTGCAAGGAGGATTGGTTAGTAAAATTAGATTACATGGAATACAGGGAGAACTAGCCATTGGGCACAGAACTGGCTGAAAGGTAGAGACAGAGGGTGGTGGTAGAGGGTTGCTTTTCAGGCTGGAGGCCTGTGACCAGTGGTGTGCCACAAGGATTGGTGCTGGGTCCACTGCTCTTTGTCATTTATATAAACAACTTGGATGTAAACATAGTAAGTATGGTTTGTAAGTTTGCTGATAAAACCACAATTTGTGCTGTAGTAAACAGCCAAGAAGGTTACCTCAGAGTACAATGGGACCTTGATCAGAAGGGCTGGTGTTGCATTTTGTAAAGGCATATCAGGGCAGGAGTTATACACTGAATGGTAAGGTCCTAGGGAGTGTTGCTGAACAGAGACCTTGGAGTGCAGGTTCATAGTTCCTTGGAAGTGGAGTCGCAGATAAACAGGATAGTGAAGAAGGTGTTTGGTATGCTTGCCTTTATCGGTCAGTGCATTGAGTATAGGAGTTGGGAGGTCACATTGCAGCTGTACAGGACTTTGGTTAGGCCACTTTTCGAATGCAGCGTGCACTTCTGGTCTCCCTGATACAGGAAGGATGTTGTGAAGCTTGACAGGGTTTAGAAAAGATTTAGAAAAGCCTGTTGCCAGGTTTGGAGGGTTTGATTTGTAGGGAGAAGCTGAATAGGCTGGGCCCACTTTTCCTGGAGCGTTGGAGGCTGAAGGATGACTTCTAGGAGTTTATAAAACCATGATGGGGATAGATATGGTGAATAGCCAAGTTTTTTTTTTTCTCCCCAGGATGTCAGAGTCCAAAACTCGAGGGCATAGGTTTAAGGTGAGAGGGGAAAGATTTAAAAGGGACCTAAGGGGCAACTTTTTTCACGCAGAGGGTGAGGCATGTATGGAATGAGCTGCCAGAGGAAGTGGTGGAGGGTGGTACAGTTACAACATTTAAAAGGCATCTGGATGGGTATATGAAGGGTTTAGAGGGATATGGACCAAATGCTGGCAAATGGGACTAGATTAATTTAGGATATCTGGTCAGCATGGATGAGTTGAACCGAAGGATCTGTTTCCATGCTGTATAATGTATGACTGTTAAGTCTCTATATATGCAAGTTCTTTCCCTGTGAAGTGAAAAGTAGTGTAAACCGAAGAGTTCCACAATTCTGAGGTCATAGAAAAGAATGAAAATGAGTAACTTTGCAGTGAATCTTGATTTTTAACAGTGAATGAAAGGAGAAAAGAAATTAGTGCCATATTTGAAGCTGAGGAGGAATGAGGGGAAAAAAGCTGAGGAGCACTTACTGCAATAGCATTAATACAAAAGTGACAAAAAAGGTTGTCATATAAGGAGAGAGGCTAATCATGAAGGAAGAAATGCCTCTCAGAGGACATAATGTTTCCTTGTGATCTTACTAACATGGTATGAGAAGCAGGGACAACAGAATGAATATTTGCAGTGTAGTGAGTTTATGTTGAGGTTGGTTGGCTCGCTGAGCTGTTTTGTTGTTCCGCAGACATTTCGTTACCGTGCTGGGTAACATCCTCAGTGCAGCCTCTGATGAAGCGTCAGTGTGTTTTCCTGCCTGGTTTTTAAACTCTGGGGTCTGTTGCGATGGATTGCCTCACTTCCGGGTTTCCTCCGTAGTGGAATGTATATGGGGTCGAGTTCAATGTGTTTATTAATAGCCTGCTTCGTGGAGTGCCATGCTTCCAGGAATTCTTGTGCTTGTCTCTGCCTAGCCTGTCCCAGGATCTTGGTGTTGTCCCAGTCGAAGTCGTGGTTCTCCTTGTCCATGTGGATTGAGATGAGTGAGTATTGGTCATGTCTTTTTGTAGCCAGTTTGTGTTCATGTACTCTTGTTGTTAGTTTCCTTCCTGTTTGTCCGTTGTAGTGTTTCTCGCAGTCTCTGCAGGGGTTCTTGTAGATGACATTGGTCCTGACCATGGCGGGGAGTGGGTCTTTAGTTCGGGTGAGCACTTGTCGTAGGGTTGACGTGGGCTTGTGTGCCACTCTGATGCCCAGTGGTTGTAGAAGTCTTGTGGTGAGTTCTGACGTGTTCCTGATGTAGGGTAGTGTGATGAGTGTGTCGGGGCATGTAGAATCTTTCTGATGCTGTTCCTGTGGGAATCTCCTGACCCAGTTCTTTGGATATCCATTATCCTTGAACACTTGCACGTTGCTGCAGTGTGTGTTGCCCTTTTAAATAGCGTTCGCACGCAGCTTCGTTTGTGTGTGCTGGGATGGTTCCTATTGAAGTTCAATACCTGGTCTGTGTGTGTGGCTTTACGGTGTACTTTTGTTTCCAGTTCCCCATTTGTCTTGCGCTCTACCATGACGTCCAGGAATGGGAGTTGTTTGTTCTTCTCCTCCTCTCTGGTGAATTTTATTCCGGTGAGGGTGTTGTTTATGAGTTTGTGTGTCTCTTCTAATTTGGTCCGTTTAATGATGACAAAGGTGTCATCTACGTAGCGTATCCATAGTTTAGGTTGGATTTGCGGAAGGGCAGTCCTTTCCAGTCTTTGCATCACTGCTTCTGCTATGAGTCCAGAGATAGGTGATCCCATGGGTGTCCCGTTGATTTGCTCGTATGTTTGGCCGTTGAAGGTGAAGTGGGTGGTCAGGCATAGGTCCAGTAGTTTAAGCATGTTGTCCTTGGAGATGGCTTCACTGGGGTCGTGTTCTTGTTCAAGTGGTGTTGTCATTGTTTCCCTTGCTAGTGGTATGTCTATTGACATGAATAGGGCGGTGACATCAAACGATATCATGGTCTCTTCGTCCTCTATCTTTATGTCTTTGATGGAGTTGAGGAATTTTTGGGCTGAGTGGATGGAGTGGAGTGATTTGTTGACTAGGTGCTTGAGTCTTCTTTGTAGTTCTCTGGCTAATTTGTGCGATGGAGTGCCTGGTAGGGAGACTACGGGTCTGAGGGGCATTTCCGGCTTGTGCACTTTAGGGAGGCTGTAGAATCGGGGTGTGCTGTTTCCTTCGGGTTTCATTCTTAAGAAGTCTGCTTTGTTGATCTGGCCTGTTTGTTTAAGTCTTTGTAGCGTGTATAGGATTTTGTTGCGTAGTTGTGGTGTCGGGTCAGTTTGTACTGGCCGGTATGTGTTCTCGTCGGCGAGCAGTGCTTGTGCTTTGGAGATGTAATCCTTTTTATTCATTATCACTGTCATGCACCCTTTGTCTGCAGGTAGTATAATGATGTTCTTGTCCTTCTTTGATCTGTCCAGGGCTTGTCTTTCCCGTGTGTTGAGGGTGTAGAGTTCCCTCTTTCTGGTTAGTGTCGGGACTACTGTCTGTCTTATAGTTTGTTGTGTTTCTTCGTTGATATTGTTGGTCTTGAGTGTGGCTTCCCGTGTAGCTAGCCATTCTGTTTTGTTGGCGTCCCTGTAGTTGTAGTGCAGTCCCCGGGTGAGAATGGCTTTCTCCGCGTCTGTCAGTTTCCTGTCGGAGAGGTTTTTTATCCATGTGTCTGTTCTGTTGTTGTCATTTTTGTGGGTAAGTGTGGCTAGCTTGTCTTGCAGGGTCTGTCTTTTTTTGGCTCTTGTGGTCTGTCGACTGATCTTAATGGCTCGTTCCATGTCGGTTGTCCAGTCTTGATTGGTAGCTTCCTGGAATAACGTTTTTTGGCACGTAATTTCTCTGTTGTATTTGTGGAACCGGTTGTGTGTGTCGTTTATCATTACCCTTACTATCTTGCGGCCGTTTTGTTCTGCTGTTTTCTGGGCCTGTGGGTTGTTGATGGGTGGTTTGTACTTCACACTGCGTGGTAATACCTGGTTCCTGAGGCATCCATGTAGTAAGTAGAGTTGTTCGCGGGTTGCGCTCTCTCATTTGGCGTAGTTTTCCCATTTCCTTGCCAGTTTGAGCGGGTTGCACCCATTGGTCTCTAAGGTTTTGGATTAGATCTGTAGCTCTGGTTGTGGGTGTTGAGGTTGGTTGGCTCGCCGAGCTGTTTTGTTGTTCCGCAGACGTTTCGTTACCGTGCTGGGTAACATCCTCAGTGCAGCCTCTGATGAAGTGTCGGTGTGTTTTCCTGCCTGGTTTTTAAACTCTGGGGTCCGTTGCGACGGATTGCCTCACTTCCGGGTTTCCTCCGCAGTGGAATGTATATGGGGTCGAGTTCAATGTGCTTATTAATAGCCTGCTTCGTGGAGTGCCATGCTTCCAGGAATTCTCGCGCTTGTCTGTGCCTAGCCTGTCCCAGAATCTTGGTGTTGTCCCAGTCAAAGTCGTGGTTCTCCTTGTCCATGTGGATTGAGATGAGTGAGTATTGGTCATGTCTTTTTGTAGCCAGTTGGTGTTCATGTACTTTTGTTGTTAGTTTCCTTCCTGTTTGTCCAATGTAGTGTTTCTCATTTGATATCGTTTGATGTCACCGCCTTATTCACGTCAATAGACATACCACTAGCAAGGGAAACAATGACAACACTACTTGAACAAGAACACGACCCCAGTGAAACCATCTCCAAGGACAACATGCTTAAACTACTGGACCTATGCCTGACCACCCACTTCACCTTCAATGGCCAAACATATGAGCAAATCAACGGGACACCCATGGGATCGCCTATCTCCGGACTCATAGCAGAAGCAGTGTTGCAAAGACTGGAAAGGACTGCCCTTCCGCAAATCCAACCTAAACTATGGATATGCTACATAGATGACACCTTTGTCATCATTAAACGGACCAAATTAGAAGAGACACACAAACTCATGAACAACACCCTCACCGGAATAAAATTCACCAGAGAGGAGGAGAAGAACAAACAACTCCCATTCCTGGACGTCATGGTAGAGCGCAAGACAAATGGGGAACTGGAAACAAAAGTACACCGTAAAGCCACACACACAGACCAGGTATTGAACTTCAATAGGAACCATCCCAGCACACACAAACGAAGCTGCGTGCGAACGCTATTTAAAAGGGCAACAACACACTGCAGCAACATGGAACTATGCCAAGAGGAGGAGGAATACCTCTTCCAAGTGTTCAAGGATAATGGATATCCAAAGAACTGGGTCAGGAGATGCCTACAAGAACAGCATCAGAAAGATTCTACACGCCCCGACACACTCATCACACTACCCTACATCAGGAACACGTCAGAACTCACCACAAGACTCCTACGACCGCTGGGCATCAGAGTGGCACACAAACCCACATCAACCCTACGACAAGTGCTCACCCGAACTAAAGACCCACTCCCCACCATGGTCAGGACCAATGTCATCTACAAGATCCCCTGCAGAGACTGCGAGAAACACCACAACGGACAAACAGGAAGGAAACTAACAACAAGAGTACATGAACACCAACTGGCTACAAAAAGACATGACCAATACTCACTCATCTCAATCCACATGGACAAGGAGAACCACGACTTCGACTGGGACAACACCAAGATCCTGGGACAGGCTAGGCAGAGACAAGCACGAGAATTCCTGGAAGCATGGCACTCCACAAAGCAGGCTATTAATAAACACATTGAACTCGACCCCATATACATTCCACTACGGAGGAAACCCGGAAGTGAGGCAATCCATCGCAACAGACCCCAGAGTTTAAAAACCAGGCGGGAAAACACACTGACGCTTCATCAGAGGCTGCACTGAGGATGTTACCCAGCACGGTAACGAAACGTCTGCGGAACAACAAAACAGCTCGGCGAGCCAACCAACCTCAACACCCACAACCCAAGCTACAGATCTACTCCAAAACCTTAGTGAGTTTATATATGGGTGGCAGAGATGTTGGGGTAGAAAATTCAGAGAGGATGAAAAGTGACTTGAGATGAAGATTCACATCGATTGTGAACTTGTTAAGAAGGGAAAGCATTAAAAATGTCAAATCAGGAAGTTGCAGTTTTACTGGGTGGTAGAGAATCAGGATTTGGAGGAGCAACGAGAGGGGTGGAACATAGTGACATGGTCAAAGGAGGGGCAACTGTTACAAGAAGAAGAGAGAGTTCTGGGAATGTTTTAGTTAGAGTAAACATGTTAATGTCCATGAGCGAGGTTTCTCCAAGCCATGATGTCAATATGTTCAACAACGAAACGTTTGTGAACAATAGGGGCATTTCTTTAAGTGAACAGACTTTCTGGAGGTAGAGGGACAATTTTTTTTATCTGAATGTTGTAAACAGGATGGGAAGAAGTTGGCTGGATTTGCCTCCAGCAGACTGCTGGTTGAAATGAGCAAGAGAGAGGAGGATTTGAAACAATTAGTGCCTCATTAGGTCCTTCAAAGAATGCAAAAAATGACGCAAAGTAAATTTATGGCCTTTATCTAAAAATATTTGCTTCCTGTAATAGAATAGAAGAGTAAGATGGTTGAAGAGCTCTGAGTTGAGTAGTGATCTGGAAGAAGCAAAGTATTTGAAGGGACAGGTGAAATATGACTTGACTGAGTGAAAGGAAAGGAGTGAGACTGAAACAATGTATACTTGAGAAGGATACTGGGAGAACTCCTGTGTTCCTTGAAATGGAAGCAGCCTTCACTGTTAAAACCAAGAAAAAGTCAGCGTTGAAACTGACTTCCTGTCTAAAAAACCTGACCTGTTTTAACTCCCACAAATACCGTCCGATTGGACTGAGTTTTGTTTCAGCATTGCCCAATATGAGCTTCCTTATGACTAGTAATTTTAGCAAGACATATTTGACCCTTTTGGATAAAATATAGAAGTAGTAACAACTCAAACTCACAGAAAGCAGTTGCTCAGATTACAGTTCCACATTGGGATGTATTATTTGAACAATAATTTCACTGCCTCTTTGCATCCAAATAATGTTTCTTACAGAGCACTGAGAGAAGGATCCTTCGTGCTGTACATGTATAAAGTATGTTGCAGTCAGACTGCAAATCCTGGCTGAATGCATCTACACTGAATTCCAGAGTAGTTTCAAAATTAGAAGATTATAAAAAGTTGGATCTCAGTTTGACAGCTGCAAAGAAAATGCTATGAAAAAGACTGCTACCTTGCCCTCATCAAAGCTTTCGACCTTGTAAGTTGCTGGAGAATATTGGCTGTTCCTCAAAGATGATCAATGCAAACTCCTCTTTCTGTGATAACATAATAGTTAAGGCAAGCAATGCTGAAGCAATAACAGAATGTTTTGAGATCCACAGTTGGATCAAACAGGTTTGAGTGTTGTTAGGAACATTCTTTGGCATATTCTTTATTTTGCTCCTGTCATACGCTTCCATGTCACCCTGCAGAGGATATCAGTTTAAATAATAAGAACTGATGGAAAGCCGTTCTATCTTGCTTGTCTGAAATACAAGACTAAGGTGTGCCAAGTGCTCTTCGGAGAGTTGCTTCTGCATTGACAATGCTGCATCAGCATTCCATACCAAGGAATACCTTTAGTAGCAAAGGAACAGGTTGTCTCATGTCTGCAAAGAGTTTGGTTTGTCTATTGCATTGGGAAGATAAACATAATAGTCAAAATTGTTGCCATATTGCCATTTATCAGCATTGATAATGAAACATTAGAGACTTGATAGCTTCTCATAACTAGGCTTTGCATTTTTCAGTAATCTGCCACCTGATGCTGAAATCAAGACGTAGCATTAAAACTGATGCTGT
>NW_025967827.1:0-25000 GCF_021869965.1 Rhincodon typus | reverse complement strand
CCTTCCCAACCTCTTGACAGGTATGACTCTTTGACTGGTGTTCCTTCCTATCAACGGGCTCTGGCTTTTGAAAAGGGAAGCATTCTGTTCAACATTGGAGCACTATATACGCAGATTGGGGCACGGCAGGACCGGACCACTGAGGAAGGAATTAATCGTGCCATCGATGCCTTCCAAAAGGCAGCAGGTGGGTTTTCATTGGGTGGGTGGAATAATTATTTATGTTTGATTAACCGTATGGGCAAATGAAATGAAGATCTTTTTCATTTTTTCTGAAGAATGGTCTAGGCCGGAAACGTCAGCCTTCCTGCTCCTCTGATGCTGCTTGGCCTCTGTGTTCATCCAGCTCTACACCTTGTTATCTCAGATTCTCCAGCATCTGCAGTTCCTACTATCTTTGTGAAATAATGATTTATGCTGATCAACATGCAATGATTTCCATTAAGATATACATATGCTACAACAGAATGATACAGTACTTAAAAATCTGTGTTGTAATTTCAGAATCCTTTATCCCAACTCTAAAATAAAGCTTATTTTGTTTGGTATTGGCACTTAGGCACTAAAAACAATCTATTCTTCAGAGACCGAAATTTGTTAGATCCACATGTTTTGCTTTATATTTTGCATTTACTCTGATAGAGTTTTCTATTGTGGCATTGGCTGAAGTATGCTGATAGCCATTGGAAATCATTGAAGTAGCGCAGACTGGAGTTGCTAGTTGAGACTGCGGAATCCTTGAAGCAGGTGATTCCATGGGAATTAGCCAAAAAATTGACTCTTCCCAAAAGCAATTTCCCTGTGCTTCAATTCTTACAAAAATGTCAATGAAGATCAGATAAATCAGAGGATTAGGCTTAATAGCCATTCAGAAAAAAGAAAGGGTTAAAAGTCTAGTCTAACTCTTGGATAACTATTAAACTGGCTGTTGGTTTATCACTGATTCCCCAACTTCACCTCCACACTCCCCCACCCCATCAGGTCCCGAACATATTGGAGCCACACAAACCCTCCACTTCTTTCCACAGCTCGACCTAACCCAACTGGACCCTAACCTATTCTACAGGAGCCAAACACCCAACCTGACCCAGTGCTACTGGACCTACCATTCTCCTGGCTGAGCACAACCTGACCTGCTGGAACTGAGACACTTTTTCAATCTGACCTGATCCAACCAGTCCCCTGATTACCCTAAGACGTAACCCCATACCTACAAACCTAGATAATAGTGTGGAGCTGGAGGAACGTGGCAGGCCAGGCAGCATCAGAGGAGCAGGAAAGTTGACGTTTTGGGTCGGGACCCTTCTTCAGAAATGGAGAGGGGGAAGGGAGCTGGGAAATAAATAGAAAGGAGGGGTGGGGCTGGGGACGGTCAGTGGGATGGTGATAGGTGAATGCAGGTAGGGAGTGGTGGGGTTTGGTCAGTGGGATGGGTGGAGTGGATAGGTGGGAGAAAAGATGGACAGGTTGGTCAGATAGGGAGGAGAAAAAGTGCTGGTTGAGGGTGTGGATCCTGCGCAGAATGAAATACAGAAGGAGTCTTTTGCAGGTCTGGGAGAGGGAGGCTGTAAGCTGGGATAAGATTGACTGTAGCGCCAGAAGATGCCGACGCATTGCTGAAACTAATCCCCACCACTCCCTACCTGCATTCACCTATCACCATCCCACCTACATTCCCCAGCCCCACGTCTTCTCTCCCTATTTATTTCCCAGCTCCCTTCCCCCTCCCCATTTCTGAAGAAGGGTCCCAATCCGAAACGTCAATTTTCCTGCTCCTCTGATGCTGCATGGCCTGTTGTGTTCCTCCAGCTCCATGCTGTATTGTCTCTGACTCCAGCATCTGCAGTTCTTCTATCTCTGACCTACAAACCTAGTACCTTTGGAAGCTTTAACTCCTGAAATAGGGCAGCAACTGTCCTTTTGAAAAAGAAAAGGTGTTTCTTGGCCTTCAAATATTACTGCTTCGTTGATTTGAATTTCTCCCAAGTTATCACCAATGGATGCATTTTGGATAGTCCAGATTCAAAATCAAAGTTTCTTTGACAAACGAGTTAGTAATTTTAAACAGGATTACTGCCAGTCAAATCTTTTACAACAGTAATCACAATATCTGTGCCATTAAATTGCCAGCTGAGCCTTTGGCAAGCTGCTATGAAATGGCACTAGTGAGAAGAAAAATGTCGGATGGTAGTATGTCCAGTAGGCTCTAGGTCAAGAGCAGAAGTGTTAGCCCTGGCCAAGACCTAACTTCCTAAACAAAAGGGCATAAATATGATCATGAACTTGCCAGAGTGTCATAGAGATCTACAGCAGAGAAAAAGGCCCTTTGGCCCATCACGTTTACGTCAGTCAAAAATAACCATCTAGTTATTCTAATCCCATTTTCCAGCACTTGGTCTGGTGCCTTTTATGGCCTGGCATTTTAAGTGCACATCTAAATACTACTTAATGTTATGAAAGTTTCTGGCCGTACCACCCTTACAAGCAATAATTCCAGATTCCCGCCACCATCTGGGTAAAAACGTTTTTCCTCACATCTCTAAACCTTCTGCTTACCTTAAATCTACGCCCTGGTCATTGTCCCTCGCTATATAGAATTGGCTTATCATCCACTTCAATTGTTAGTACTTTACTTCCTCTTAACGAAGTGACAATCAAGATACAAAGTATAGCAAGCTCTTCCACTTTCTTCAAACTGGAGACTAGTTGGTCTCCCTAGTTTTGCAGTGGCCAGGAGCCAGTTGATATTTTCTATGTAACCTGTTCAGAGATTTTATGACGCACTTTGGAACAGGTCGAACTTGAACCTGGATTATCTGGCCGAGAGGTAGAGTCACTGCCAAAATAGCCCTGCCAGGGTCCTAGGTGGTTTCCCAGGGTAGTAATTTCACCTGCAGCTGCTTTTCCAAGGTTAACAAGGCCTTGACTTTCTGCTCAAGGAAATCACTTAGAAAAATATTTTCTGGTCCATCAGATTAGCGGTCAGTATTAAAGGCAGTTATTGTAATGTAGTTCAGTTGTAATTTAGGACCAAGGTAAAATATTGTCAGTTTATTTTTTTTAACGTTTCCATTGCTGTACTGACTTGAGACATATTGAATCATAGAATCCCAATATTGTGGAAACAGGCCATTCGGTCCATTGTGTCCACGCCGACCTTCTGAAGAGCATCCCAAGCAGCTCGACCCTCCCATCCTACCTCTGTGACCCTGCATTTCTCATGGCTAACCCACCTAGTCTGAACATCACTGGACACTGAGCAATTTCGCATGACCAATCTACCTCTTTGGACTATGGGAGGAAACCGTAACACCTGGAGGAAACCCATACAAACTCCACACAGTTGCCCAAGGGTGGAATTGAACCCAGGTCCCTGACCCTGTGAGGCAGCAGTGCTAACCGCAGAGCCACCATGCAGCCCCAAAATTGAATTCCAATTTTACCTTCTACCATGGGTGGGATTTGAACCCATGTCCACAGAATGACATAACCACTACACCACAGCCTCTCCACATATGACTTTTACATTTCACAGATCTCATGTTATAGAAGTGCTTGACAAAAAGAGCTTCCTGTACATGACATCAGTTGTGCATCATTAAAGGTGGGATTTGGCCCCCCAAAAGATCTATCACAAGTTACTTGTGTTTTTGCTTCTCTGCGCTAGCTATTTGCTAACAGCACCTGCTGTAGCTAATTTAAACTGAAATTTGTGCTGCCATCACAAACACTGTTTCATAGTAGGACATTCCAATGCATTTGAGTTAAGTAATTTTACAGTCTTCAAGCCTTGACAGCAAGTACATCTTAAACTTATGATGAGATCTAATCATCAATAATGGAAAGGGAAACCTGTTCTTACCTTTTTTAAAAATTTTTAGTTATCTCCTCTTGTAGACTGTCAGTAGCATTCTTGCCTTTGAGTCAAAAGATTGAGAGTTCAAGTGCCACTCTAGGACATGAGCATATAATCAAGGCTGTTGTTCCAGTGCAGTACTGAGGTAGTGCTGTATTGTTGGAGGTGTGTTTTATTTGGATGAAGTTGTTAAGCTGAAGCCCCATTTTCCTTCTAAGGTGGAAACAAATGGTTCCACAGCACTATTTTTGAAGTAGGGGAGATATTTTTGAAGTAATGTCAGAATCCCAAAAATATGTCTTGTTTGAGGGAGTGACCGCACTTGCTGCACAAATTCTTTAGCCTACTTCCTACATTACCGTTGTGACTAAGTTGTCTGAGCTCCAGTTATAAAAATACCAGTTCAAGCCACCTTCATTACTTAAGTAACTACAGCTGTTCCACAGTATACCCTCGCTTAGGGCCGAGCCCCCAAATTTAAACGTTGACTTATAGTTAAATCTTAACTCATAAATTTGTTTGTATTTACATTTTAAGCTTTTTAAGAGTTGGTGCGTTGAGTGAATCTCAATCTCCAACACTCCATTCAAGTCACACTTAGTTTTTATGGAAATAGTTTTTTGAACAGGCATGCTATGACAGGGACCATTGCATCTATAATGGGAAAATGGATTGATGCTTAAAGGGAGGCATGAGAGCTAACAACCAGTTAACACTTGCTGATGGGTTGAGTAGCCAATTCCTGTGCTAAAAATGTATGTAGTTCTTTGATTAAGCAAAAAGTTCTCTTGCTGATCTGGGCACTTTCACCACCAAAGACAATATAGTTTAACTGGTAATTAATCTCGTTAGTTGCATGTAGCAGCTTGAGGTGTGTCACTTGTATACATAAAAGTGACTCACTTCCAAAGTACTTAATTGGATTTGAAGCATTTTGGGGCATGATTGATGAAAGTTATATTAATGTAGGTTATAGAAGGCATTTTTTTTTCCTCCAAGGATCAGCTATCATATTCTAAACACTACTTATGTTGTGTCCTGTAATTATAATGCTAATATATCATGTTCAACTTCAGGTGCATTGAACTACTTAAAAGAAAACTTCTTCAATGCACCAAGCCTTGATATGAGCACTCCATCCCTCAACATGTTGGTCCGTCTGATGATTGCACAAGTACAGGAATGCGTCTTTGAAAAAGTGGTTGTGGCGGGAGTTAAGGATGAGTTCTTAACACAGTTACAGTGTGCACAGGAAGCTGCAAGGGTAAGAGATGAAAAATAATATTTGCAGAGATGTGTCCCTTCTTATACTGTCTATGCTTATATTGGCACTAACGTTTGCCATCACTGTGAATGAATTGCAAAAGAACCAATGACAACCTATTAAAAGTGACTTGAGAGTAAATGTGGTTAAAATAGTTGCTTGATGACCAGTGTGAACTGAATGGGCGTTCCCCACAGAGCAAAATATCTGACTGTATTACTTTTTAAACAGGTCAATAAGTAATTGTCCTGTACCTTTTCAAAGATCTTAATTGATTTAAGAAGTGTTTTGCATATGCCTTATTTGTTTGATCCAAGAATGGGACTTCAAATGGCGACAATGCGATTGGACACTTTTAAAATGTATTCAGTGAGTGATATGTCTAATTTATAATGAAATCCCTAATTTATTGGATTGATTCTATTTTGCTGGTGCTCCCAGCTCATAATATGCATGCCATGTGATCGGCAGCAACTATCACCACTGCTACCATCATCCTCTGGAAGTCCTAAAAGTTTGAAAATTTGAATGCAAAGGTAATTCCCTTCAAATCTGATATCGTTCTTAAATGTGTTTTCCAGTAGCTTGATAATCAGAAGCAGAAACTTAGATGCTGCTTATTTTGCTATTTTTATACATTATGCAACCCCTTAGCATGAAGTTTCTGAAGCTATTTGTATTACTCTGTGGCATTACCAGAAGAAATGTAGATTTGGTTTTGCTGTCCTGAATCATTATTTTACTGTTGTTTAGGTGGCAGATGTATACTCCTTGGTCTATCAGACAATGATACAACCCCCAGTGAAAAACTATGTTCCATTCTCTTGGACAACCATGGTTCAGGTGAAATCCGAGTATTTCAAGGCAATTTCACACTATTATGCAGCAATCGCACTCTGTGACCATATAAGTAAGTATTGTGACAAAATCTGATATAGTTCTTTTATGATTTACTATGTAACTTTAAAGCTTACTACATAAGTTTATAATTGTTCATGTAAGGGGGAGGCGATGGCCTAGTGGTATTATCGCTGGACTGCTAATCGGCAGAGACCTAATGTTCTGGGTGCCTGGGTTCAAATCCCACCATGGTAGAATTTGAATTCAATAAATATCTGGAATTAGGATTCTAATGATGACCATGAATCCATTGTTAATTGTTGGAAAAACCTATTGGGTTCACTAATGTCCTTCAGGGAAGGAAACTGCCATTCTTACCTGGTCTGGCCTACATGTAACTCCAGACCCACAACAATGTGGTTGACTCTTAGGGATGGGCAATAAATGCTGCCTGGCCAGTGACGCCCTCATCCTGTGAATGAAAAAAAAGTTGGTGTACAGATTGTTGAGGCGTTGTTTATAATCTTCCAAAATTCCTTTGATTCTTGAATGTTTCCAGTGGATTGGAAAATCATGTATTACTACACCTGAAAGAAGGGAGACAGGAAGCAGAAAGCTATAAGCGAGTTAACCTTGCACCTGTCTTAGGGAAATTGCTAGAATCAATTATTGAGGGTATAGCTGAATGCTCAGAAAATAATTGTGATCTGGCAGAGTCAGTATGGTTTTGAGAAATTGTGTTTAATTAGTTATAACCTTAAAAACAAGGGGCATCACTTTTAAGATTGAGATGAAGAGGATATTTTTCTGAGGGTTGTGAGTCTTTGCCTGAAAAGCATTCAATGACTTCATTTGCAACACTTTTTGTGGAAAAGAATGCCAACGTTTGATAGATTCTTAACCTATGACACCTTTGAAAGGTCATTGGAGAGGAATCCGGATTTAAGGTCATAATTGGATCAACCATAAACTTATTAAAATAGCAGAGCAGGCTGGAGGGCCAAACAGCCTATTCCTACTCATAAATACATCCAAAGATATGAATTATAAGAGTCATTCTACATGCAGCAAGTGCACTTGGGTGTGCTATAATTGCAAGTTACTAAATTTGGAAGGAAGTCCACTTAAACTATATATTAGGATTCCTTCAAGTTTTTTTTTATCAATACTACACACCTACATGGTGCAGATAGAGTAACTTTGGAATAGACTAAGGTCACAGGGACCATCTCCAATGTAATACAAGCTAGAAAGTATCTGAAGCATGAGTGAGAAGGGGCAATGCATTTAGTCACTGTTGTTATAATCTTCTACCCTCTACCTACTCTGCTGTCAGGGATGACAGTTACAAGAAGTACTGAGATGTTTAAAGTTCAAATTAAATGCTAATTTATTGATGGGGTTTGAACAATACAGCGCAATATTACAAGAAACCATACATTCAAACTCCCAGTAATCAGTTACTTCCCGCTAATTTATGCCTCAGTATCAGACCAAGCTGCCCTGACTTAAGCATAGAATGACCTCTTGGAACTATCATTATACCTTTTCTTCTCAATAAAGGGGAGGCTGTTTCTTTGACAAGATTATACTGGTCTATCAAAATATGCTTTCAGTTACAACTTTTTAATGGGGCATATAATTTTTCAAACCATTGTATTAAAAGCTTCTTCAACCAATAGCTTATTTTTAAACCAGTTTGGTAACTTACATTCATCTGTTGCTTATTTTCTCTAGATATGGCTGACACTGGTTATGGCACCATTTATTGCCTATCATTAATTAACCTTGAGAAGGTTGCATTGACTTTGAGAATCTTTACCTGTATCAGTTACTCCTCTTACCTGATAGCGCGCATGTACGCGTTTTATGACTACGGTTCAAGTGAACAATCCAAGCATTTTGAATTAGTGACTTCTACAAACTATCACTTGGAGAATGAAAAACCGTTTATTTGACAAAGCATACAAACGAAACATGTCTTCTAGTTCATCTGTGTTCCAAAAGGAGATACCATCAATGAATGTCAGTTTGTGTTTGTCTTTTATGCAGCTTTCAAAACGCCCAAGATTCTTTGTGCCAACTGAATTGGTGTTTTTTTTTTTTAAAAAAAAAAGTCAATCCCAGACAAGGATGGGCTCGATCTTAACTGATTCAGTAGAAGTGAGTCCATACCTTGCTTTCTTGACCTGATTGATGTTATATGGATGTGCATCTCCATTTCCCTAAAATTTCTATGGAGTTGAGCCAGCTTCCTACAGATTTGTGGCTCATTACCCTTCAGGGGACTTGTGAACCATGAACTGGATGCAGGAACCTTTCAAAACATGACTTCAAGAGACTTTGCCCATGCCAGCTCCTGTCCCCCGCCCATTCCCAAAGGGCCCTCACAGCAGCTTCAGACCACCTCATCTAATATGTATACTCTATACAGAAACGATAAACCCTATGTATAGGAATACTTGAAAACCAGCTATTTGAAACTTAAAATAAATTACTGCTTCAAGATTCTTACAAAAGAATCTTCCAATCAACCAGACGTTTAAGATAGTAATAACAGAAACTATAATCACTTGGTAGCTCTTCATTTTGTGTAAATAAACATTCAACCGGTGATAAATAGATCGCCAAATCAGAAGCTTATTAAATTATCAACCAAGGAATTGAAACAGACGCACTAAAAGGAAAAGTTTATTTGATAGCTTTACAAGCATTTTCTTTCTGTGATCTAATTTGTTACAGACTCTTTATTCACACAAGATGCCATGCGTCATAGTTTCTGTTATTGATATTTTAAAGGTCTGATTGATTTGGCACTTGTATAGGGTTGCTGGAATAGCAACTTCTTAAAAGAAAACTTGATTTATTTTTTTAAGCACTTCTACTCGTGCTATTATTGCGATTGGGGTCACTTGTTCTGAACAGAGTTTATACTGGGTAAATGGGTATGAACGTGATATGAATTGGCTTTGAGGGCTTTGAGCCTTTGGAGTATGCGGGGGCATGAGTTGGTATAGTTGGGGCAATTGAAAATGGGCAAGGGCATGTGAAGGCTTGAGAACTTAATATTTGACAAAATAAATGGGATAAAGTCACAGAGATCTATGGCAAGTCATTTGAACAGCCTGCCTTAAGCACTTGACAACTGTTGTTGCAGTCTCTGATCTGTGTGCGGGGATGCAGGACTGGCTGTATCTCTTAGCTGTGCACCATTATACCCCAACGAAAATTTTGCCATTTGGGAAACTTCCTTGAAGTTGCAGTGACACATGTGCAGTTTCCCAACTGGAGCTACTGACATCAATGGTGACAATCGTGTCCTATTTCCATGCTTTTTGCGTGGAAAAAGCATGAAAACGCAAAACCCGGTGCAATATGCAAACATCATCAAACTTCTGACCTGATATTAATATGAAGCAAAGCTTTTACTTGTTTTGTTTTACAACTTCATCTGCTTGTTGCTAAACATTGCAAACTTTTAGCCGTTGTGGACCAATGCCTCTGGAATTTGCAGTGGATGAAACCATTCTACAGTTGTTGCGTTCTGCATGTGAATTAGACTTAATTTAATGTATTGACATGCCACTGGATTGAATAGTTTCTGCAAGCCTCGACAAATTTTCATTCAAATAATGTTACATGTCTTGTATTATTCATCTGGTCACTCTGACATGCAGGACTTGCCAGGCTTCTGATTTATGGATAATGTTGTTGTCACTATGACACAATCGTTGAGTAAATTAGGAGGTATTATTGATTTTACAGGTACTATGTAATATTTATATTTTGTACAAACCGTACAGTATGGAAAGAGGCCATTCGGCCCATCAAGTCTGCATCAACATTCTGAAGAGCATCCCACCCAGATCCAGCCTTCTACCCTATCCCCATTACCTTGCATTTACCATGGCTAATGCACGTCTTTGGATACTGTGGGGCAATTTACCATGGCCAGTCCACCTAACCTGCATATCTTTGGACTGTGGGAAGAAACCAGAGCACCTGGTGAAACCCACACAGATAGTCACCGAAGGCTAGAATCAAATACAGGTCCATGGCAGCTGTGAGGCAACAGTGCCAACCACTGAGCCACTGTGCTGCTCATGACCCAAATTCCCAAGCTTTTTGTCCTGGGAACTAAAGTACTTCATGTGCTGTAATGATTAATAGATACTTGCTTTATTAACCTAGAGCCAAGTACCATGCTAATCAGAAAATGACTTTCAAATTTACATGCAGGTAATGTTGCAGAGGTGGAGAAAGGTAGCCTTGGTGTTGGAGTGGATGTAGTTCTGAAAACTTTTGCTTACTCTTAAACCGAATGCTGAGATGCATGCCACTCGGCCTAAGTTGACAGTTAATAAGTCAAACATGCATAAGTATTTCCTGACCAGTGAAATCTCTAAGCTGCATGTTACAGGGAGAATTTGAGTGAGAAAAGGACAGTTTGAACGCAATATTATTTGAACGCTATATTTTTTTCAGTGGGTCCTGACGAGGAGGAAAGTGAACAAGTAAAGGCCCTTCAGCAGCTTCATGTGACGATGCCTGAGGGTCCATCATTAATCACAGTACTGAAAGATAAAGAAGAGCGACGCAAATTAGGTATGCATTGGCAATGATTTTACAAGACAAAATATGTCACTATATTTTTTCGAATAAGTTAATGGTGTCTCACCTACCTCTGAACAACATGGACAATGGGAAAATATGAGATTCTCGCTGTTGAGAAAAATGTCCAATTTCCTGCTTAAGGGTTCAACACTTAAATGGGAACCTTGCTAGTGAGTGGCCTATTTACACGCATTAACAGCTCACTATTACCTATATGTCGCTTGCTGAAGGTGAAGGAAATCGCAGATGGGAGGTGCAGAGACAGATTTCATCAAAAAATGCACATTTGAAATTTAGAAGTGATGAGAAGTTAATGTAGGTTATTGATGACAGTATATAGGTGACAATATTTTAAGAAACTGAACTTTCCAAGATAGCGGTTGGGAAGGCCAGCTTGTATAAATGAGAATGTTCAAGCGTGTTGCTTACAAAAATGTAGGGTTTCTAAAGCAATGACCTGAGGTCAGGGTGGAACCAGACATGTTCTTTGTATGGGTTTTCTTTTTATTGTATGTTCAGCATCTGCTTGGACTAAGATTAGTTTAGCATCAATCTTGGGGAGAATGCTGGAGTATTCAAGAGAAATACATAAAAAAGCAGACTGAGCAGGACTCCATGAAGGGGAAAATTATGCCTGACCAATTCATTAAAGGTTCTGTGAGGAGTTAAAAAGCAAGATAGATAAAGGTGAACTAATAGATGTGATACATTTCAAACACCTTTTAGAAATTAAAATATATCACATGCAAAGCTACTAAATAAAATTAGAGACCGTGATGTTGAAGGTTATAAATTAACAGAGGATTGGCTAAATAATGGATAAAGGCGGCATTTTAAGTATTGAAATCTGTAGCTAGTGGGGAGCCACAAGGATCCATGCTGGGGCCACAATAATTTGCAATATATATTAATGGCTTGAATGCCAGAATGAATGTAGTTATGCCAAGTTTATGAATACCACAGATATGTGGGGATGCAAGTTTGTGGATGACACAAAAATAGATGGGAAGGCAAGTCCTGAAGATGACAGAAAAAGTCTATGGAGAGATTTAGACAGGTTTCATGAGTAGGCAGAAACTTGGCAGATGGGAAAATGCGATATTATGCACTTTGGCAGGAAGAATAGAAGAATAATATAAATGCAGAAAGACTGCAAAAAACTGCAGCATCCCGGGAGTTTGTGCATGAGTCACAAAAAGCTAATATCCAAGTTTAGCAGGTAATAGGGAAAGGAAATTAATTTTTGGCCTTTATTTCAAAGGAAATGGAGTATAAACATAGGGTGGCCTTGTTAAAATTGTACACGACACTAATCAGCCTACATCTAAAATATTGTGAGCAGTTTTGAACCCCTTATCTAAGGAAACATTTACTGACATTGGAGGTGGTCTAGAGAAGGTTCACAAGGTTAATTCCAGTATGGAAGAATTGTCTTATGTGGAGAGGTTGAGTTGGTTGGGCTTGTACTCATTGGAGTTTAGAAGTATCAAAGGATACCTTATTGAAACATACACTTAGGCAGTTTAATAGGGTAGATGCAGAGAGGTTATTTCCTTGGAAAGAATCTAGGACCAGAGGGCATAGTCTCACACTGATATTTGGCCCATTTAAGACAGATGAGGAGGAATTTCTTCTCTGAGGGAAGTGAATCTGTGGAATTCTTTACTGAAGAGGGCTGTCAGGGCAGGGTTGTTAATCTATTCATGGTTGAGATAGACTTTTAATCCATAATGGAATCGGTGCTTGTGGGAATAAGGTTGGAAAATGGAGTTGAGCAACTCGGGCATGATCTTGTTGACTGACAGTGTAGACTCAATGAGATGAATGGCCTACTTCTGCTCCTGTGTCCTTTTAGTCTAAGGTTAGAGGTTTGAAACATTTAATCTCAATCCATGGTCTGAGTTAATGTCGTCTTTGGTCGAGTAAGTGGAGGCAGTACGGAGTGACCTAGGGAGGGAAAGTAAACCTTGGATTGTGTTTGTAGTTGTTGACAATGATCACTTTACTTCACTAGTGCATCCATTCCAGGAACACCGCATTGAGTTTAGCTGAATGCATTCTTTAATGAAGAATGGATATTTTGGGTACTTCAAGTAGTGGAGCCATTACTGCATGTTCATTTCTTTAGAAAGTGAATGGAGAGAAACAGCTGGAATGGGGGAAGAGGGAAGGAGAAAGTGGAAGAAAACCAAAACTAACCATTTAGTTTAGTTTGATTTACTTTGCCGCTTCCAAAAACACATTTTTTTGTTTCAAGGAAAATTAATAGCTTTGTATAATTTGTTACTTTACATACGTAAAATAAATAAGATTATTTCATATGATATAACAAGGTGTAGAGCTGGATGAACACAGCAGGCCAAGCAGCATCAGAGGAGCAGGAAAGCTGACGTTTCGGGTCTGGACCCTTCTTCAGAAAATGGTTTCATGTTTGCTTTGCAGCAGTACAATCAAATAGTTTTGATGTCTTAGGGGAATAAAAAAGATCATTGTTTCACTTAATGTCAGAATAATCCCATATTACTCAAGAGAACGCTGTCAACAATATGTTAGGACAATGTACAAATTTCCAATTTATGACCCTCCGTGCCATCTGCTATTTCCAGAATTCTCAGTATTCAGTGCCACCTAGTGTGCTGAAACAGAATTACAGTACTGTTAAGATTAAAAACAAATGCTCGAGTCTTCCAATCTCTTTCGGAATTCCTATTTCCAGCCCGGATCAGACAAAATTTATCTTTGTATCTTTGCATGATTTTTTTGGGCTTGACTTCTCATGCAGGATCCATCCCAAGAGACACAAGTCATACCCACTTAAGCAGTACTTACTGTGTTCAAAGTAGTAAAATGTTTAAAGGTCTCGAAGCCACTTTGACACGCTACTGAGGGAAGCTAGGGCTAGGGCAGCAGGTAAGTGATGGCTTATAGGTGGCAGGTAAGTGGGTGGGGGTGAGGTTTCAGGAAGGCTGTCAATTTTAAAGTTAGTGAAGAGTTACATTAGGTTAATTTTTCAAACATTTCCTGACTAACTGTTAAAGTGAGTCAGCAGGAACCCTCCAAAGTCTCCAACTCAACTCAGAGTGGGAACATTTTCAGAGAGTGCCAATCATCAATTTCCAATCGTTCATCAGAAGTTTAAGTTTCTGAGTTATTTACTGTGTAATCATTGTGTCGTGACCTCTGAGAAGACCCAATGTGCATTTTTAAGACTACATACAGTCTTCAACTATCCACAGAATGGAAAATCTGAGCCAAACAATTGACAAAGACGGCAGAATCATGTTGCAGTGGTGGTTGTCCTGACTGTGAGGCCAAAATTGAACAGGACTTCCTCGTGGAGATGGGATGCTGGTTATGTGGCAGCACAAAATCTATGCAGAACGAGAGGGAACGGTCAGTTATTAATGGGTCTGTGTAGAAAATCACTGACCCTGCTGTTACCATCCAGTGGTTGGTTGAGTGTTTGAGGGCCATCTATAAAAGTCACCCAGAGAAGCTTTCACTCCCTGCACCTGTCAGTTGGCTTTTACCTTCACTCCATAACGCCAGTTGTGCCTTCTGTGACTCTTGAGCCACCTGCCATCAGCTTTGTTTCATGTTTGTCAACCTAGAGATGCCCTAGTTTTTATCGAGCTGACCCTCAGAACTCTGGGATTGTCTCCATCACACTTGACTTCCCGGCCATCATCCTCATCCCTCTCTGTCTGCCACTGTTGACCTGCTGTCAATCTTCCTTGATCTGTACACTGACGTACTTGTCAGGGATTGATCTTTCCACTGTATTCCAGCCCTTTCTGTATGCCTCCCAACAACGCTTTTCAAGGTTGCCTTCCCTTGGCCAGATATTCCTTGATCTCCATGGACACTGGCCAATCTGAACGTTCAGTCTTCTCTGTTCCAGTCCCACAAAGTTCCCTGTATAAGAAAAGTGGTTCCTGCTCACTTCAAATCCACCAGGAAGACTAGTATCTGTGCTCCGTACTATCTTCAGTCAGTTGTTATTCTGAAGACACGTTTCTTGTTTGCTGCTGACTCTCAAAGGTACAATTTAATGTGGTGACCATCTATTTTAATGAATGCATGACATGTTAATTCATTAAAAATAGGTTCTTGCCACTTATCATTGGGAGCATGATCTGATTTTCTCACCTTTCATCCAAAGTCAGGAAGCTGACATGTTGCCACTTGCAAATTCAAGTGTCCCCATCTATTTTTGCCTGCTCCTGGGAGCTCCACTAGAATCTCTCCACAAACTGCAGATCAGGACTTCTGGTATTGAAATGTTAATGCATAATTTTGTTGCTACAGATGCTGACTGAACTGTCATAATTTTCAGTGTTGTTTTTAAAGTTTTGTTCACACTTCCTTGTTATTTTGCCTGTCTAACTGAATGCAATATCGTTGGCAAGGCCAGATGATGAAAAACAGATTTTTGAACATTCTCGTTATTTCATTATAAGATACAGGAACAGAAGTTGGCCATTCAGCCCATCAAGACCACTCCTCCATTCATAGCTGAAATAATAATCCTTAACTCCACTTTACCCCTTTATTCCCAGTCATATATACTTGCTGACATGGCCTTGACTACCACCTGTGATTAAAGAATTCCACAAAATCACTACACACTAACAGAGGAGAATTTCTCTTCTCCTGAGCCTTAAATGGACAACTCCTTTCTCTGAGATAGTGTAGGGCCACAGGACAGTCAAACAAGGGGAAACAACATCTCCACAACTACCCTGTCAAGCCCTCTTTAAAAACTCATATGTTTTGATAAGGTTTCATCTCATTTTTCTAAACTCCAGAGAGTCCAAGCCCAACTTAGTGAACCTCTCCTCATGAGAAAATCTCTCCATATCTGGAATCAATCTGGTGAACCTCGACTGGACTGCCTACTATGCTAGTATATGCTTCTAATTTTATTTAGATGAACTAGTGAATAATTATGACCTAATCAGAGAAATTATGGTTTGCTTAGCACTACAATATTTGAAAACTGATCTAATAGTAACTCATCAGCAATATATTATTTTCCTTAATCTTTGGGGTTACAATGCATCTCCGAATTCATTGTTAGACAGCACTGGAGAATGATTCTGGGTTAATTGAGTCACTGATTTCACTTCCGCCTTTCTCTTCTCACGGTGATATAGCTGAAACTGGGTACTTGGGACGGTGTGATGAACCTTTATCCTGAAGTACATTGTATATATTGAAAAAAAAAATTACAACAGTCCTTCTCGTGGCTTCACTGAAAATAGTTGTAGAATTTGTACCAGGTTACTGATATTGATGTGACTACCAGCAGCCAGGTCAAGACTGTCCAAAGCTAATTTCACCATTTCTGATCCCCAAAGTTTGAAGATGGAATTAAAATCTGTTTGTCAGTCAATATTTGGCACTCACTTGAGTGCATGAGGTGAGTGGACCATGTGAGCCTCACTAATGTCCTACTGACATGCAGCTTGGTTTAAGTAATCACGGCAATAAGTGTTCTTCTACCTCTTTAACCCTAGCACCTTTCTTCATTTTGATAGGGAAGGCTCATTTGAAGAAAGCAATAATTAAACACGAAGAAGCAATGAGGATTCACAGTCTTTGTAGGATTCTGAGGAAGATGGATATCCTGCAAGAGGTGCTAGCTATTGTCCACAAACGATCACTGAAAAAGTACTCTGAAATTGATCGTGAGGATGACTTTTTTGATACTATTGAAGCTCCAGAAATTCATCGTAAGTTAGTATTTTTTGTAATGATGAGTTGCCAATATTCGATAGTCCTGCCATGTACAGAAAATGAAGGGAATAGTATCTGAATCTGACCTCTTCAAAACTTAACATAATAATTTCAAGTGGATTGGGTTCTGAATGGGCCTTATAGGTATTGGGGTCCCATAGTGTAGTGTTTATGGAACAATTCAGAGATCAAGTTTCACCACGGTCAACCGAAATGGAATTCACTCAATTTGGTATCGTAAATTTGTGGTCTTCAGCAGAAGAACAGGCTGATGAATGTCCACTAGGCATGGTAAGCTATTACTTCAGTCTGACTTTCACAGGACTTCAGTAGCATAGAATATGGTTGATTCTTTATATCTTCTGATGTGAGTTAGCAAGTCATTCGATGTAGCTGAAAAACAATGAATTGTACTAAAGAGCATACAGAAGAAGTTTACAAGGATGTTGCTGGGATTGGAAATTGTATCCATGAGGAAAAGTTAGATTGGTTTGCTTTCCTCAGAAACAAGGAATCAGAATGGAGATTTGATTGATGTGTACAACGTTGTGAGAGACCTTGATAGAGTGGATAGAAAGGACTCAATTCTTTTAACAGAGGATATCAATGATCAGAGGAATAGATGTGTGATTAGCCAAAGGTAAGAGGGGGAAATTTTGTTTTGCCCAGAGGATTGGTAGGACACTGAAACTTACTGCCTCAGCTCAAATAAAATGTGTCTGGATATGTACCTCCAGTCCTATAATCTCCTGGGTTAAGAGCTGGAAAATGGAATTAGAATGGTTGGCTTATTTTGTAGCTAGCACAAATCTAATGGACCAAGTAGCCTCCTTCTATGCCATAAAGCCATTTTCTACATTTTGTAAATATATGAAGAAAAGGAACCTGCAGGGATGTGGAGAGGGACTGGGGGAGTGACAATACATGAATTGTTATTTAGTAGGGCAAACATAGATTGGGTGGACTTCTTTGAAAAAGGTTCTGTTGTTCTGTGAATAGAACTGTTCCAGCATTAGCACACGGTCTGAGAATAAATAAGACAGAAGGAGTACAATAATAGTGTTTTTCACTTATGCAGCACACTGCCAGTGTCACTTAATAATATAAATAATGGCTGTTGTAAGATAAAAGCATTTCCATGCATGAGTTTCCCTTTTAACTATTCATTGGTAGGGTAAGTCTCAAAGTTACTCTAGCTAGAGTATGTATTTCTGCTCTGGAAGAACACCTCTTTACTGGACTGGTGTGGTTTCCACACACCCTTTCATACCTCTGATCCTTCATACTTCCATTCTAATAATTAATTCAGTACCAAATTTTTGATCATTTTCTCAATCTTGCTATTGAAAATAGCATTTTCTCAATCTTGCTATTGAAAATTTCAATTCTTCTAGCATTTGCAGCCTTTTAGGGAAAAATTCTAAATCAAATCTGACAAAACTGATCCTGTGTAGGACCCTGTATAGGAAAAGGAGGTTTCCCATCTGAACTGAACCTGGATCTTGGAGGCAGAGGGACAGCAACATGCACCTGATCACCCATTTATAGTCATTTTCTTAAAGTGGAGAGAGAAAATATGGTTTCTGTATACTGCACATTCTATAAATAAGTGACATTCACCTGTATTGACTTTCCTTTGCAGCAAAAACACAGCAGAAGCCAGAAATTAAAACTCCAAACTTCTCCAAGGTGAAAGTCACTGATATTTTTCACAGATTGGTAAGTGTACTGTTCATTCATCACAGAATTCTGCATTAATTTTTAACGTATAATTTCTTAATGTAATTAGTGAAAACCTTTCATCATTGCATTCTTTGGCCTTTAATGTTATTCAACTAAAATTTATAAGGCTAGAGAGAAGCTATTAACACAACAGTCCCTCTCTCTTTTTTTTCATAGATTTAATCCCACCAACCTGCCTTTTATCGCAACCATAAATCCATTCACTTTCCAGAAATTGATCCAGATTATATTGTATTCAGATTACGACTTGAATTCAGTTTTCTTTATTCGTAGCTTCCTAATTTAACTTGTACCAAATGATATTTGATCCTTTCACCATAGTTGCTTCAGAATTTGCATCCTTGTTCCCCAGTACTCCATGATCTTATCCATCCCTTCTCTGTAACAAAAGTGGAAATTGCTGGAAAAGTTCAGCAGGTCTGGCAGTATCTGGAGAGAAATCAAAGTTAATGTTTCGAGTCGAGTGACCAAACTCTATAATGTCCTGTAGCTCTATAACCCTCAAACATCTGCAGTTCACCTTTCTTGGCCTCTTGAACACCCCCAATTTTGATTTACTGTTGGTGTTAAAGGTCCTATATGAATGCAAATTTTGTGTTTTTATTGATAATTTTTATAATTTCAATTTGTTCACAGGACTAATGGGAACAACTTCATATCATAGCATCATCATCTACCAAAATATAATTAGAGATCATCCTAAGTGCATTTATAAACAATAAGACTTTCTTTATTCTTGCTTTTCCCCCCTTCCCTTTTTAGGGGCCTTTGTCAATTTTCTCTGCCAAGAACCGGTGGACACCAGCCAGACATGTTCACCTAAAGAAAAGCGAAAAAGGATTTGGATTCACTCTACGTGGAGATTCACCCGTCCTTATTGCAGGTGTTGTTCCTGATGGCTGTGCAGATGTAAGCATGCTTTATTTCATGCATGACACACTCGTTGTTGTATCCCTGTATTTATACAGTCTTTTTAAAAAAAAGTATTATTTTTTCAAAAATGAATAAAGCTGAAGGAAACACTTTGCAGTTAAACACATATTAAAGAAGCCATTCAACTCAACCAGTCTGTATCAGTGTATGTCCCCCACATGAGTACATGTAGTTCTCCTATAACGCGATAACTCGTTCTTGCGTGACCTCACGCTATAGGAAATCACCATAGAAGTTTGTGTTGAAGGGAAATCACTATAGAAAATTGCTATACCCTTACAGCAGAAAGTTCGCGTTATCCAAACAGCGTCCACTATTCATCGCTCACATTACAGCCAATTTGCATTAATGAAACAGACATTGTAGCAGAACTACCTGTAGATAGTTCAGATTATGCCCTTTTACCAATATCTAGCTCATTGATATCAGTGTCAAGAGGAGCAGGGGTCCAAAAGTCAATCCCTGGTGAACTCCACAAGAAGCCTTCCTTCAGTCTAAAAACCAACCGTTCACTGTTTTCTTCTCTGTTACTCAGATATTATATCCATATTGCCACTGTATCTTTTAATCTACGGCTGTCCAATTTTGTTCACAAGCCTGTCCTACAAAACTTTATCAAATAGCTTTTGGAAATCCAGTTACACCACTTCAATAACATAACCCTTATCAGACCCCTCTGTTACCTCATCAAAAACGCAAGCAAATGAGTTGAATGCAATTTGCCCTTAAACCATCTATGCTGGTTTTCCTTAACTAACCCACATTTGTCCAAGTGACTATTGACATTTGTTGCATAACAAAGTGCTGGAGAACCAGAGTTGATGTTTCAAGGCCAATGCAACTCTTCAGTTCCAAAGTATCTATGTATCGCATCCAGTCTAATTCCTCATCAAGTTTAAGCATAGATAGCTTATTCAATATCACCACCCTATTAGTTAGAAATCTTTCAATTATCTGAACAGTCTGTTCTTTCATCATGACATGGGTGGCATCTTCTAACTTGGCTGGGAAATTGTATCGGGCTTTACCATGCCCCTTGCTTTCGTAGAAGGCAGGGAGGCAACATATCATCCTGAAATCGTATCTGCAGTTGAAAAATGCCTGCCTGTAAATACTGTCATTCATGCTGTTCTCACTTCTTGACCCATGAAACATTTTCGTAAAATTCTGCTGTTGTCCCTCAACTGTCTTTTGTTATGAAGCTGTGGGGTGGGGTGCAGGGTGAACCCCTCTGATAATTAAACAAAATCCATTTTCTGAAGGAGGGTCTAGGCCTGAAACATCAGCTTTCTTGCTCCTCTGATGCTGCTTGGCCTGCTGTGTTCATCCAGCTCTACACCTTGTTATCTCAGATTCTCCAGCATCTGCAGTTCCTACTTTTCTCTGATACAATTTTAACCCCACTGCGAACCCTTTCCTTCCTGCCTGTTCTTTCAAAAAGTTGCATACCCCTGTGTTTTTATTTCCCAGTTTTGATCTCCTTGTATCATTATCTCTACAATGGCTATGAAATTATACCCATTGATCTGTATTTGTTAGTTAATTTAACCACTTTGTTCCGAATACTATGTGCATCCAAGTAAAGAGTCACTAATTTTACCTTTTTGCTTTGTCTCCTTTTGACCCCATTTACTGCTGTTTTTCTGTGTTTGTATACTCTGTCCTCCTTATCCACTCTGGGTATCATTGTTCTGCTTTACCTAACTCTTAATTTATTTTATAATAAGGGTTTTTAGTTCTGAGCTCCTTAGATTAACTTAAGGGAAAACAAAATTTTGATATTCACTAGCCTTCCTGCGATGTCTCAGTTTGATTTTTATTTAATCTCTCCTCGTCACTTCAGTAATCATGTCTTATTTCACATCTTGTTTCACACTCCACCTCCCCCGCCCCAGGTCTGCTTCACAGAAGTGAACTGCAGCACACTCCTCCTAATGTATTCTTCAATGTCTCAGTGATTTGCTGACACTTTTGGTTAAATTTCACAGCAGGGTGAACTTAGGGTACACCAGGATCTTGATCAGATGGGCCGATGGGCCAATGGGCCGAGGATGGCAGATGGAGTTTAATTTAGATAAATGTGAGGAGCTGCATTTTGGAAAGGCAAATCAGGGCGGGACTTGTACACTTAATGGTAAGGTCCTGGTGAGCGTTGCTGAACAGAGAGATGTTGGAGTGCAGGTTCATAGTTCCCTGAAAGTGAAGTCACAGGTAGCCAGGATAGTGAAGAAGGTGTTTGGTATGCTTGCCTTTATTGGTCAGTGCATTGAGTGTAGGAGTTGGGATGTCATGTTGCGACTGTACAGGACATTGCCACTTTTGGAACACTGCATGAATTCTGGTCTCACCGCTGCAGGAAGGATGTTGTAAAACTTGAAAGGGTTCAGAAAAGATTAACAAGGACATTGCCAGGGTTGGAGGATTTGAGCTTTAGGGAGAGGCTAAATAGACTTGGGGCTATTTTCCCTGGAGTGTCAGAGGCTAAGAGGTGACCTTATAGAGGTTTATAAAATCATGAGGGGCATGAATAAGGTAAATAGACAAGGTCTTTCCCAGGGTGGGAGTCCAAAACAGAGGACGTAGGTATAAGGTGAGAGAGAGGCTGAATAGACTGGGGCTATTTTCCCTGGAGTGTTGGAGGCTGAGAGGTGGCCTTATAGAAGGGCATGGTTAAGGTGGATAACCACTTCCCCTGGGCTGTCCAAAACTAAAGGTGAGAGAGGAAAGATTTAAAATGTACCTAAGGGGCAACTTTTTCATGTAGAGGGTGGCGCATGTATCCAATGAGCTGCCAGAGGAAGTGGTGGAGGTTGGTATAATTACATCATTTAAAAGGAACCTGGATGGGTATATGAACAGGGAGAATTTAGAGGCATATGGGCCAAATGCTGTCAGATGGGACTAGATTTATTTGGGATATCGGGTCAGCATGGACAAGTTGGACTGAAGGGTCTGTTTCCATACTCTACAGCTCTATGACTATATGACTTAACATGGGAAAGGCCGAAATGTTGAACCTTGACGGTGTCCTATATTGTAAGCCTAGGTTTTTTTTACTGTTGTTCATTTTTTTAAAAAAAAAAATTGAATAGATCAAGTTATATTCCGAGTTTGCTGCTGTTGCTTGATTCCAGAAATTCTCTGTTTCTGTTATTTTTTTTTTCCCCACTTCCTGACCTGATTTTACTGAGCTATCTCCTATTAAATTGAATAGTAATCTGTTCCATACTGTTGCCAATCCAATTTAGTCAAGTAAGTTGGAATGACTCATTTTGTTGATTAAAAACAAATTTGCCTCCTCTGGGAAATTGATAAATTTTGCTACAATTTCTCTTGAAGTAGATGAAATTCTCTGTGGGGAATTACATATGTGAACTCAAATTTGGCCATCATGTTGTGACGTATTTTGCATTAGTTGGTGCAACACTGTGTTGGTTCCAATTTATGATCATTTTGCTGCATTGTAATAATAAGTAATAAATTGAAATTGACATGTACTTTGTTAACTTTTCTTAGGAAGCTGGTCTCCGAGAAGGAGATTACCTTGTGTCAGTGAATGAACAAGATTGCAAATGGTCCAAGCACACTGATGTAGTTCAGTTATTGAAAAATATCAGTACAGAAGGTGTCAGTATTGGGGTGATAACCCTAACTACCTCTGAGCAACAGAACAATGTAAGTGTTTACCATTATAGATGTTTTATTTATTGATTTTTAATTGAGCTAGTTCTTTAAGTCACTGGTATTATTTGGTTATCATCATGCGTAAAAGATCATTGCCTAGGTAAGTTATCTATAGTCACTTATTTGGAAACCTACAGCAAAACTGCATGTTTGGGACTGAATTTAATTCTGATGGTAATGACCCTAATGCAGCTGGAATGTCTTGGGGAGCCTCCACCTATTTCTGCAGCCAACTGGCAAGTAATTCCCTATTGTCAGGGCTCCATCTCTTTAGGTTTGGAGATATCACTTTGAAGAGCTGTTTGGAGGGTCTGCAGTTCTCCAGTCCCAGCAGCGATACTGGAGCAATAAGCAAAACTGGACTGTGCCCAGGTCAGAGAACAAGCAGTACCGTTACCAAGAAACTTGGTGAGTGAGATCAGGATAGCCCAGGCCAATCAGTCACTGCTGAAGCTGGAGGTCATGCTTCCACAGGGGAAGCTTTTGCTGTCTGTATCCCCTTCATGGACTGCAATGTGCCTGATAAGGAGAGAAACTTCTCCCTCCAAATTCTCAGAGGCTGCCAGCTTTTGCTGGGCAGTCTCTTTTTGCAAGTGATTTAAGTAGCCAAATAGGGACCTCAACCTGTCTCTGATAAGAAGGCTGTCTTGACATTCCCTGATGTAGACATACTTGTTTGAAGTTGGGAAGGTTCCACACACTCCATCCCCTCTCTTCTATTTGTTTTCCACAGCCCTTCCCTCTCCACAAACCCCACCCTCACAGCTCCCTTCCCTTCCTGGGATACATTAATTAGTCCTAGTAGTTGGTATCTGTACAAATAGCTGTTGCCTGCATACACTGGCCAAAACAAAATACAATTCTACTTTGTCCTAAATTATTCTAAAATTTTAAAGCTTGCTTTATTGAGCCATTATAGGTGGTGACTGAGCGCAGTATCGGACCTGGTTCTAAGTTAGATGAAAAATCGGCACAAGTCCCTGTCATTGCTATTCTTTGATCCTGGCCGAGTGTTAAATGTGAAAATGGTTTGGCTAAATGCTGACCTCTTCCAGAGTATAAATAATTCTCCAACATTTCATATCTGGATATGGCAGGAAGAATGGCCAGTTGGGGAAAGCTAATAGAGAGAGCGCACACACATTCTGATCAATCCTTGATCTTGGTCTAAAAGTTAAGGAGTCTTGAGAACTACTCCTTCCACTTAATCTCTGCAAATTGTCCTGATATTTCACTTGCTGCTATAGGGGATTAGTAGATGACTTCCTCTTGACCCCTCTCCTCATTGGCATTAGTGAAATTGACTGTGCGCTGTCTCATAAATCAAGGAGTTGAATGTATATCCAACCACTTAGTGATGTAAAGTTACAGCTCCAATGTAGTGTGCCTAGTGATGTTTGAATTTAGCTTTTTTTTCCCCCTAAAAAAGGTTCCACTCATAGTCTTTTCCACTAGCCATGGTTGTATTGGCTGACATATATTGTTAGCTTGATTTTTATAAAATGATCAACCTTATTTTCAAGTTTTTCAAGGTCTCCATAATCTCATCCAACCCTGTAATCCTCGGAAATGTCTGCACTCGTCACTTATGGCCTTTTTGACATCCCTGCACCATTGATGACTATCTCAGCTCACAATGTCTGAAACTCGTGATTTCACATCATGAAACTCCAGCATATTCACACTTTTTTTCATCCTTTATGACATACCTTCAAAATTTTCCACTTTATCAAGTTTTTGGCCAGCTGCTGTAACATCTTCTCCTGTAGTCTGGTAGCACTGTCCTATTTTATAATACTCCTCTGAAGTGCTTTTGGATATTTTTTCCTACATCAAACACGCTGTAACAGTTGTTCTATTAGATTGCAAGTCTGCCAAACTCATCAAATAAGCTAGCACTTGGAAAATTTCAGGGCATTTTTTATTTGATAGTCTTTTCACTTAACGGTTTGCCAGAGGTGTTTACCATTCTGTTTTCCTTTCCAGCAGGCTGACAGAAAATCACTTCTAGGTACAATGTCATCAACAAGCATCTTCTCTGGGAATGATAAAGAGAACAGCAAGAAAATTGCTGATTCGAGCAAAGGTTCAGGTTTGCTGCTCACCTGGAACAAGAAGAAGAATACAAACAAGGATGGCAGCACTCACCGCTTACCTGTCATTGCTGTAACGGACGATGGATCATTCTATTGAAGAGTTTTGTCACTCCTAATTTATGAGAATTATTCACCGCAAACATACCCATCTCAGCTAAGGACGCCGAATTTTTTTTTTTTTTTTTAAAACGTTCATCTCATTTGAAGCCGTATAAATCATGAACTACAAGA
>NW_025967826.1:0-25000 GCF_021869965.1 Rhincodon typus | reverse complement strand
CATTTACATCTATTATTGTAGAAATCACTTTTAAATTTGTGCTTTGCATGGATGTCTTTTGAGAATTTAGCTCCTTTTGGTAGAGGGGTGGAGGTCGATACTATTATCAAATCAAAATACTGCACATGCTGGAAATCTGAAACAAAAACAGAAAATGCTGAATAAGCTCAGCTGAGCTGATAGCATCTGTGGAGAAAGAACTAGTTAATGTTTTGAGTCTGATAGGACTCTTTCTCCTCTAAAGAAGATGCTGCCAGCTCTGCTTAGTTTCCCCAGCATTTTTTGTGTTTGTTGTAGCTGTTACTATTGATTGCTGCTAGGTGAATCGCTGAATAGGAAGAAATCAGAAGGACAGCTCACTCCCTGTAATCAGTAGTGATATTATTAAAGAGAGGAAAACCCATGCTCACAATCAGTCGGGGTGATCTGCTGAGATAATGGCATGAAAGGCCATGGAAGCCTATTTGAAGATTCAGGCTGAATAATCCTGCACAAGCATCAATCTGTCTCACTGTCAGATAGAACAAGAGCAAGGCATGAGTCAGTCCACTCCAGCCAAGAGTAAGGCTGTATGATTCATCACATTTCTTGTCAAGACAGGTATTTGAAATTATTTTGAAATCCCACCTTTTCTCATTACTATAACTTTCCATTTCTGACAACATCCTTAAATTTGTTCTATATTCTTCTTAGTATGCTTATGTGCTGTAATAGTGACCAGAACCATGCCCAGTACTATAGCTAAAGAACTAGTGTTTTATGCTGTTCAAGCATTAATCTTTGCTCTTACACAGGCTCTAGATTTACTGGCTGTTCTTATTGTAGTCTTAACTCTAATTCCCTGTCTTGACTCCCTTGTCAATCAAAAATCCATCTAAATCAGCCTTGAATACATTTAAGGCCCAAGCCTCCACTGCTCATTGGGCAAGAGAATTCGAAACATGAATGATAAAGAATAGAAATTCCTCTTTACCTCCAATTTAAATGGAAGGAGCCTTGATTTAAAACCATATCCTCCAATTCGAGGCTCCTCCATGAGAGAAAATAGTTTCTCAGCAACTACCCTGTTAAGTCCCTCAAGATTTTACAATTGCAATAAATTCACCACACACTAATTCTTCTAAGCTCAAAGAATATAGGTCCAAACTGCTCAACGTCTCCACATTTTAAAAAAATACCTAATTGCAGGAATTGGTCTGCTGATCCTTCTCTAAATTAATTTCAAAGCAGACATTAATGACCAAAGAGTATACTATACTCTGGATGTGGTCTCACCAATACCCTACATTGTTGTAGAAGGTTTCCCTACTTTTAAGCACCATTCCCCTTGCAATAAAGGCTGGTTGCCTTCATAATTACTTGGCAGCATTTTCTGTTTTTGTTTCAGGTTTCCAGCATGTACAGTATTTTGATTTGACAATAGTATTAATTTTGTGTGATTTGTGTATAAACAAATTCATAGCTCTCTGCATCATTCTGTAGTTTATTTCCATTTAAATAACATTCCAGCTTTATTTCTTGCTGCTAAAGCGGACAATTTCACATTTTCCCACATTATGCTCCAAACACCAATCTCTTTTTTCCATTCAAAAGCTTTGCAGATGTTTTGTATGCTCCTCATTGACGGCAGCAGCAGAGTAGCATTGTTCATGCCCCAGGTCCGGAGCACAGATCTCATCCTCTTCCATTTGCCTTTCTTTTCTCTCTCTCTTTCTTTTACTTTTACTTCATTTACTTTTGCTCTCTTTTTTTTCCTGTTTTTCCCTTTCTCAGCGGCATCAGTCCCCTTCCCTGAGTGTCAGCTGTGGTGGGAGAGGTCCCTTCCCCAGGGTGTCAGCAGTGGTGGGAGAGGTTCCTTTCCTGGAGTGTCAGCAGTGGTGGGAGAGGTTCCTTTCCTGGAGTATCAGCAGTGGTGGGAGAGGTTCCTTTCCTGGAAAACACTCATTGGAGGACACAGGGGAGTAATCTGGATGTTTCCTTTTCTTTTGGCTGATTCTTTCATTTCTGCTTCTGTTTTTAACACTTTCTTTTCAATAATAAGATGGCGCCAGAGAATGTTGACTTTGCACACTTTTCACTGTGATCCTGAATTTGAGTACATGTGACAATAAAAATTAAATCTAAATCTAAATCATAACTTGATTTCCTACCAATCTTTATATCATTAGTAACCTGGCTGCAATATGGTCAGTCTCTTCATCCAATCATTAATCTAGATCATAAATAGTTAAAGATCCCAGCACGTATCCCTGACACTGCCCTAGCTATAGTTTTACATTCACAGGATGACCCGTTTATTGTCAAAGAGCACGTGTAAGTTTCATTCTGCGGAGAAGTTCAATAGGAACCTGTATCGATATCATGCAGTTGACATATTAAAATGCAGAGGGTGCTTCATAGGAGCACAATCACTCAAATATCGACACAGAAACAAAGAAGCAAACGAAGAAGGTGACTGAAAGCTTAATCAAAGAGGTAGGTTCTAAAAGGGAAAGAGGTTGAAAGATTTAGGAAAGAAATGCCAAAGCATTGGGTTAGAATGCACAACCACCAATGATAGGTTGAAGCAGAGTTGTGAACAAGAAGCCACACCTTGAGGAATCCAAAGTTATAAGAGGGTTTCAGAAGTGGAGAATGTTACAGAGAAGAAGGCCAATGGAAGAAGATTACGATTTTCAGAATGGAGTTTTTCATGTATCTTGAGCCAATGCAAATCCTCAAACACAAGGGAGATGGGCAAACAGGACTTGATAGAAGTTATGATCCAGACAGCAGAGTCGTAAATGAAAGTCAGTTAATGACTGAAAAGCAATCAACATCTCCAGGTAATCAGTTGGACAAAGAAATTTACCCCAGTGTCAGGCTTATACTTTCAACATTGCAGTTAGCCATTTAAAAATATTACTAGCCACTTAAAATCTATTCTTGAGGCAGCCAGCCAATTTTGACTGCATAGGCTCTTTAAGTGCCTTGGCTCCTCGGCAAGCATTGTTTCATGACACCTCCGTTTTGTCGTGACAAATGACTCACTTCTTAAGTACAAATTGCTAACAGCTTGTCTTCACATACATCATGGTATCCAGGCCTAACTGGGGCTCCGCTGCTGCCCCTGGTGCCTGTCAACTATAACTGAGATTTTTTTTCTTTTGCTTGTCTTTGCTCAGGCACTGGGACTGCATTCATCACTCGCATGCAGGCTTTCTGTCAATACAGATATCAACACAGCACACAGCAGAAACAGCAATGGAAAAATGACAAATCAGGGCTGCAAACGGATGTTCTAACACAGAATGAGAGATTAAATTGTAAAATCGTAGAGGCAGTGGGATGAATCTGAACAATTACTGCTAACATGCAACACCTGCTGACTAAGATGGATAGGTTCTGTCTGAGAAAGAAGCCAGTTTCTGATGGTTATCAGCAAGTCCCCATTCACCAATGCATCATGGACAGAGTGGCAATGGTTTGTCTTTCGTTCATTCACAGTTTGCAAATTGCTGATGGAAAGCATTTTTCCAACTGTCTGGTTAGTGTAGGTAGTTTTCACTGATCACACACTCGCTCATTAATATCAGAGTAATCTCTGTGTATGTCTTCTACATTGCAATGTCTCTATATTTCAGGCTCTGCCTTATCATATATCCCTTTTCTGAACGTTTATCCTTCCCCCTGTGTGTCAGTGTCCTTTTTTTCAGCTTGTCTTTGTGTCTGTCTCCTTCTGTCCTCCCCCCTGTCCAATTTTTAACTCCCTTTTGACCTTTATATTTCTCCTTCCTTTTGTACCTCTGCATCTCTTCCAGGGAGGCAGTGAAGTATGGAAATAGTTAACATATAATTGGATAGATTTTTGATAAAATGGATGATTGAGATCATCCACATGGACTGCAGATTCTATTAAGGAATTTTCAATGCAAGATCTTGATTGCACACATTCATCTTTGTACCTTTGAGCCCTCACATGAGCATAACTCATCTATGTATTAACAGCCTTGGGGATATTTTGTACTCTCGAATTTCCACAGCCAAATTGTTGAAAATATCCTATCCTCCATTACTTTTTGAGATATAAAGCATATGCACCTGGGAGATGGCGGCAGAGTAGCAGTGCAGTAGGCTCCTGCCCAGAGCTTGTCTGCTCTGTCCACTTTTACGTTTTCTTTCTTCCTTCCCTGTTTTTTCCTTCTTACTTACCTTGAATAAAGATCTTAGTGGATTCAAGGTGTCCAGCATGTCGGTGCAGGGAGTCAAGTTCATGCTCGTGGTAGTGGCGGCAAGGAGGGAGGCAAGCTTGGGCCCAGTGCGGGACTTGACAGCTTCAGCAGCAGATGAGCTGCCGAGATTGGCCCAGTGCAGACTCGTAGGGGCGACAATCTCGGTAGAGACAACATGGCGATTGTATCTAAAATGGCACCGGGAATGGCAACATTGTACACTTTTTCCCGTACTCCTTTGTCCTTGTACTTGAGTACACATGCTAATAAAACCTAATTCACCAATACAGAATCTCACCTTTGTTTACAATTTGGATCCATTTTCATTTCATAAATGCACAGCTACACTTTCCAGCAAAAATTCTAAAGGGAGTGATCTTGGTTACTTGGCTACTTCTCTTCCTTTTTCGAGGAATATTGAAATTCTTTGAAGGTATGTACTTCAGTCAAGGATTCCATTTAAAGAAAAGACAGTCTTTCAGAAATATGATAGAGCAATACTCAGCAAGTCAGGCAACACCCGTCAACAGAAGAAACAGGACTAATGGACTTAACTTTCCATGCTGCTTAGTGTTTGGTTTGTAGACAGCTAAGATAGAAAAATGGGAGTCGTGGAGACATGTCACAATGGTTCCCCAACTCCTGATACATGCCCTCGCATTGGGAAACATTCTCAATGACTGTCTGATTTTCTGCCTACTCCACTTCGAAGTGGACTGCCAACTATACTAAGATTCCAATTAGGAGCAATTTTGCAATATTGATAGCACAATGGAAGCAGGCTCTCTGATGCAGAATGGTGGCTCACCAAAAGCCAAATAAACTCACCACACCCAAGTGCCCGGAGATTTTCTTTTCCCCATCCATCCCTAAAATGTATTGTCTGACCTGACACATCACCTCTGGTACACTTATAAAACCTTTAGTTATCTCGGGGCAGTGGCTTGAAAGAAATTCTGGGATTTTCAATATTAGTCAATCGAAACCTGCAAATCCTTTCTGAATGATTAAAGAATTAACAGCCATCTTAGGTTTATCCAATATATTCGCATCAGTTCTATGACCCTTATAAATCCTGTGTCTGATGCCACCTCTCTCACTAACACCTGAAGGAGGAATGAGGCTCCGAAAGCCTGTGTTTTCGAATAAACCTGTTGGACTATAACCTGGTGTCGTGTGATTTTTGAACTTATCCACTCCAGCACCTCCACATCTGGAATTGTAGCTCTGGATTTTGTTTACTTCTGCACTGTTGTTCCCTCACAGTTTCTCATCTGGCTCAGCAACACCCATGTCTGTTAGTGGGCTACTGAAGCTGCAGAACTGAAGGTGCCAAATTAGTAAAGGGTAGTGGAGGTTGCCAATTAGGAGGTCAATTCCTACAGGATTGCTAAGCCAGTAACAATGTCGTAAATGCGAGCTCGGGACCCCTATTTGATCTCAGCATCAGAGGCCTAAACCCCAGAGCAAAATCCAGTACAATGTTTTAAGTCAATGGCTTTTCATCAAAAATTTCAGGAACAGAATCCTTTTTAAAAATATTACTCTTTTAACCAAAGAGGGAACTTACACAATGATAGATATAAATTTGATTCCATACCCATTCTCTGATTTGAAAGATGGCAAGTGCAGAGTGGTGGAAGCAGGAGAATAAGAGGAATTGTCAAACTAGAAAAATATTCCCAACATCTTTATGTCATTTGCTGCTTGGGCAAAGGCAACATTTGTGGAGCTCACAAAATTGTTCTATTTCTTTAGATTCTGGAACAGTTCCTGTTGATTTGAGGGCCACTAATGTAACCCCACTATTTAAAAAAGGGCATAGAAACAAAACAGAGAATTATAGATAACAAGGTGTAGAGCTGGATGAACACAGCAGGCCAAGCAGCATCAGAGGAGCAGGAAAGCTGATGTTTCAGGCCTAGACCCTTCCTCAGAAATGGGGGAGGGGAAGAAGGTTCTGAAATTAATAGGGAGAGAGGGGGAGGCAGATAGAAGATGGATAGAGGAGAAGATAGGTGGAGAGGAAACAGACAGGTCAAAGAGATGGGGATGGAGCCAGTAAAGGTAAGTGTAGGTGGGGAGTTAGGGAGGGGATAGGTCAGTCCAGGGAGGACGGACAGGTCAAGGAGGCGGGATGAGTCTAGTAGGTAGGAGATGGGAGTGGGGCTTGAGGAGGGGATAGGTGGAAGGAAGGACAGGTTAGGGAGGCGGGGACAAGCTGGGCTGGTTTTGGGATGTGGTAGGGGGAGGGGAGACTTTGAAGCTTGTGAAGTCCACATTGATACCATTGGGCTGGAGGCTTGGGGACCGCTTTGCGGAACACCTACTCTCGGTTCGCAACAAACAACTGCACCTCCCAGTCGCGAACCATTTCAACTCCCCCTCCCATTCCTCAGACGACATGTCCATCCTGGGCCTCCTGCAGTGCCACAACGATGCCACCTGAAGGTTGCAGGAACAGCACCGCATATTTCGCTTGGGAAGCCTACAGCCCAATGGTATCATTGTGGAATTCACAAGCTTCAAAATCTCCCCTCCCGCTACTGCATCCCAAAACCAGCCCAGCTTGTCCCCGCCTCCCTAACCTGTCCTTTCTCCCACCTATCCCCTCCTCAAGCCCCACCCCCATCTCCTACCTACTAGACTCATCCCGCCCCCTTAACCTGTCCGTCCTCCCTGGACTGACCTATCCCCTCCCTAACTCCCCACATACATTCATCTTTACTGGCTCCATCCCCACTTCTTTGACCTGTCTGTCTCCTCTCCACCTACCTTCTCCTCTATCCATCTTCTATCCGCCTCCCCCTCTCTCCCTATTTATTTCAGAACCCCCTTCCCCTCCCCCATTTCTGAAGAAGGGTCTAGGCCCGAAATGTCAGCTTTCCTGCTCCTCTGATGCTGCTTGGCCTGCTGTGTTCATCCAGCTCTACACCTTGTTATCTCAGATTCTCCTGCATCTGCAGTTCCTACTATCTCAGAGAATTATAGATTTGTTGGCCTGACATAAGTAGTGGGAAGAATGCTTTAATCCATTATAAAAGATTTAATGGCAAAGCACTCATGAAACAGCGAAGGAAAGAGGGTCAGGATTGGAGAGAGTCTGCATGAAAGGGACATCATGCCCTGACAAATCTGCTGGAATTTTTCGAGGATGTAATGAGTGGACTTGATAAGGGGCAGCTAATGGCTATTGTTTACTTGGACTTTCAGAAGGCATTTGATGAGATCCTATGTCAGAGATCAGCATGTAAAATTAAAGGACATAGAATTGGGGATAATGTATTAAGATTGATAGAAAATTGATCCACAGACAGGAAATGAAGAGCAGGAATAAATGGGTCTTTTTCTGAATAGCAGAAAACTAGTGGGGTACTGTAGGGATTGGTACTAGGAACCCAACTATTCACAATACAGCAAACATTGTTTTAACTGGCACCTTATGGACTGGCACTCTTAATAAACCAGCAAAAATTATACACCTCATATACCACAACATTTACTGTATTATTCTGTTCAATTATAGATTTTTTTTAAAATTTACTTATCCCAGTGTAAATATACTTGTTGCTCAATCAAATAAATATCAACAGTTGATTCCATTACAAGTCAATTTCTCCTTAAATACCACAATGTCTGAGTAGTTAGTTGCCAGTGAGAAGATTCTTTGCTGGTAAATTTTATTTAAGGCAAAATTGCAGTATTATTTAAGTGATTTATGCTGTGAATAAAGTATAACAGTGATGTATATACCCTTTGCATTATGTTTTATTACTTAATATTTTTTTCACATTGATTACATGGACCTCTTGATTATCTGGAATATTTGATCAATCTGTACACTCCTGGTCCCTTAAGTTCTGGATAACAAAAAGTTCACTGTATATATTAATGACTTAGATGAGGGACCTAACTGTAATATCTCAAAATTTGCAGATGACATAACGCTGGGTGGAAAGGTGAGCTGTGAGGAGGATGGAGAAATTTTGCAGTGTGACTTGGATGAGCTGAGTGAGTGGGCAAAAACTTGGCAGAAGCAGTATAATGTGAACTAATGTGAGGTTATCCACTTTGGTAGCAAAACCAGGAATGTAGATTATTATCTGAATGGCGATAGGTTGGGAAAGGGTGAGGTGGAGTAAGATCTAGGTCTCGTTGTATACCAATAACTGAAAGTAAGCATGCAGGTGCAGCAGGCAGTGAAAAAGGAAAATGGCTCATTGGCCTTCATAGCAAGACAGTTTGATTTTAGGAGCAGAGATATCTTGCTGCAATTGTACAGAGCCTTGGTGAGACCACACCTGGAGGACTGAGTGCAGTTTTGTTCTCCTTATCTGAGGGAAGAATGTTCTGGCTATGGAATGTGTGTAGCAAAGGTTTACCTGGTATGATTTACCTGATTCCTGGGATGGCAGGGCTGACATATGAACAGAGATTGGATCGGTGAGACTATCTTCACTGGACTTTAAAAGAATGTGGGGGGATCTCATAGAAACCTATAAAATCCAACACAACTTGACAGGGTAAATGTTGGAAGGATGTTCCCTGTGACCAGGCAGTCGAGCACCAGGAGTTATAAAGTAAGGATATGGGGTGGGCCATTAAGGGCTGAGATGAAGAGAATTTTCTTCACCCTCAGGGAGTAGTGAGCCTGTGGAATTCTCGGCCATGGAAAGCAGTTGAGACCAAAAAATTGAATGTTTTCAAGAAAGTTAGATATAGTTCTAAGAGCTAAAGGGATCAAGGGCTCTGGAGAGAAAGCAGGAATGGGGTACTGAGTTCAATGATCAGCCATGATCATACTGATGGTATGATACTTGAAGGGCCAATGGCATTATCCTACTGCTATTTTCTCTCTGTTTCACTTGTCTACTCTTCAACTGCTCAGCAAGCACTAAACTGAAAGATTTTTTTTATTCATTTGTGGGATGTGTGTGTCACTGGCTGGGCCAGCATTTATTTCCTGTCCCTAGCTGCCCTTGAGAAGGTGGTGGTGAGCTGCCTTCTTGAATCACAGCAGTCCTGCATATAAATTTATTCAGAGAAGAAAATTTCATAAAGGACATTGTTGCAATTCCCCAGGGCTGTACTACTGGACAAGTCAGATCCCAGAATGAAATCTCGCTTTATAGATCATAGGGTCATTGCCCATTGCATTTATTGCCCATCCCCAACTGCCCAGAGGGCAATTAAGAGTCAACCATATTGCTGTGGGTCTGGAGTCACATGTAGGCCAGATCAGGTAAGGATGGCAGTTTCCTTCCCTAAAGGACATTAGTGAACCAGATGGGTTTTTTCCGACAATTGACAATTGATTCACGGTCATCATTAGATTCTTAATTCCAGATATTTTATTGAATTCAAATTCCTCCATCTGCCATGGCGGGATTCGAACCCGGGTCCCCAGAACATTATCTGGATTTCTGGATTAACAGTCCAGCGATAATACCACTAAGCCATTGCCTCCCCTAATGCAATGATAGAGCCAGGAATGATGTTCTGCTGAGACAGTTTGAGAATTGAGGATCCAAATTAATATACACAGCTCAAAGATTCTCTGGCTTGTTACCTGAACCTGGCAAAAACTTGGCAAAGGACCAAGCAGACTAGAGAATTAAACATGTGGTTTAAAGATTGGTGGGGAAAGAAGGGTTTTCCTCAGTACTGACAGCAGTACTGAGGAAAGAAGAACCATTCTGTTGGATAGGCTCCACTTAAACTAGGTAAGTGCCCGGCCAAATCATATAATTAGAGCTGTAAATAAAGCTTTAAACTATAGGCTGTAGGTGAGATAAAGGGAAATTAAGAAATCTACAGAGAAAAGTGAAGGCAATAGTGATTTGCATAAAGACAGAATGGGATAAGAAATAACAGAGTTTAACAGTAATAGTTCATCAGCAAATAAGGTCTATTAAAACAACAGTCAATTCACAAAGCAGTCATAACAAGACAGAGATAAATGAGTTTGATATATTTAGAATTGTCATCACAGAGTTCCAAAGTGACCAAGGATAGGAAATAAATATTTCAAGGCACTTAACATTTCAGAAAGACATGGAAAATGATCATACAATTTGACATAAGGACATTAGTAAGAATGTATCTTGGCTCAGAAGATCAGAAAGTAGAATGAATGTAGATTTGGAATAACAAGGGAGAAAGCAATGTCGGGCACAGTTTATAGACACCCTCAGAATTGTTATATTGTCAAACAGAGTATTTAGCAAGGGGAAGCAGCATAGTAATAGTAATGTCATTAGACTCATAGTGCAGAACCGCAGGCCAATGCTCTGGGGACATGGATTTGAATCCGACTGAGGCAGATGGAGGTATTTGAATTCAATAAAATCTGGAATGATGAGCTGGCCCAATGTTGACCACTGGCAATTGTGGTAAAAGCCATAAACAATAGTTTTAGGAGTAATTGAATCTAAAAACAAATACAATGTGATAAACAAGGAGACTTTAATCTTCATAGAGAATAAGAAAGATCAATTTGGCAAATGTAGTCTAGATGTTCTTATCGAATGATTTCATGACTGTTCCTTAGAAAAATAAGTTATGAACAAATTACAGTTAAAGGTGTTTTAAATCCAGCATTGATTTATTATAGCTAGGTTAATTAGTAATTTCATAATAAAATGTTTTCTGGAACAAATGATAAAAGTATGTAACAGCTGCCTATGCAAAGAACAGACTGCACATTCGTTCAGCCAAATAGCCATGTCAGAAACTTATGGGGGCTAGTCCTCAGTCAAGAGGAGCTGCTGTTGGTCAAAGCTTCCCAGTAACATCAGTTCTGGGCACAATCACACACAGTCCAGGCACTTGGCCGTTGTTAGTTATCCGCTTGGGATGTTCATGGTCATGGGATCTGTCCTAGTCCAGTTCGGATGGTGTTCAGTGGTCACTCTTGTAGGGTCAGCTAAAGTAGTCAGGGAATCATATACCCTCAATCGAGGAGCTCCAAACTCAGCAATAAAAGATCTGGACAATCATGTACAGGGGCTGCTCATTAAAGTTGGTTGGAAGACAAGCACGAACACAGCCGAGAGGTCCAAATGTTAATCCACCAGGAATCTTTCAGTTGGGTTGGTGGGGGGGTAAGTGGTTTGCTGGTGCCACAGGTGGATCACTGTCAGAAGGAGTAGGCAGTCAAGAGAAGGTAAGCAGTGGCATTTACAGAGATGGGGACAAGGCCGGTGATTGAGGAAATGTAAAGTGTATGGGGGATATATGGAGCAAAATCGGATGGCATGGTAGGGTATGGGAGCAAGGATTATTGGCAGTGACCATCATTGTGCCAGGAGTGTAGAGGAGCCATGTGGTCATCATTAAAGTGTAATGCTGAGTTTCAGGGGGCCAATGAACAGTGTAGGCAAAGTTCAATGAGATGGGATTCCACATGGGGAACGGGTAGGAATAGGCCATAGAGTAGTGCAAGGTAAAAGGACATATGGGAGTGCAGAGGGAGTGGTGTGGGCGGATGGGGGTTGAAAGGGAGAGGTACCTTCCAACTGAACATGCTCCGGTGTTGATGGCATCCACCATAAGTAGCATTCCCTAAGATCTCTAGATATGAAGTGCTGCTCAAAAATGATTGGGACAACACCCAAGGTGAGTGGACTGTCAGTTTGATAGTGAAAACATGGGATCCACATTTGTTGGACCCTAGGGCATTGTAGAAATAAATATATGAAGCAGCCATTTGCAAAGCAATTTAATTTAATTTGCAATTACTTCATCACTCACTTGCTAAACATACAAAATGAAGGTGCCTCAGGATCAGATGTTGGTCAAAGGCACTTTGCGATCTGCCTTTGGTGCTTGTAAATTGAACTTGGGAATCTCAATAATGTTGAAGCAAGCAGCAATAACATACAAAAAGCAAATGCTGGTTGAAGGGGAACCATTATTCATGCAACTTCCAAAGGTCCTCTGTGAGCCACACATCAATTCATTATCTATCCTGTAAATGTGATGACGGTCTGTACTGAATGCAGTGTGAAGTTAAGCATTTGATATGAGTCTGGGACAAGACATATGTCAGAGCACTGCAGGTATTCTCATCTCGGTGACACATTTGGTGGTCATTCAGTTGGTGTAAGGCAAAGCAAGATGCAAAAGGACCAGGGCAGCTGGCCAATTGGGTGAACAAAGAACACCCAGTTCAGGGAAAGGTCAATGCCACCAAGGCCACTCAGGATGCATGGGGTGCACAAGAAGACCCAAGTTTGACTTGACAAGGCCTTGACTCCAGTTCCTGCGCTACCTTTGCTCATATATCTTACATTTTTTAGTTCCCTTTTGGGACTTTTGTGGAGTGCTCCATTATTCTTTGTTTGTTTTATTTCACAAAACATGGAAATCAGATTTTATTTATGAGTTACGAGTAATAGTTAGAAACTACATTAACAGAGTGCACCAACTTACCCAGAACATGCAGTGCCAGTTCTTGAAAAAGGGAACAGAGAACAAGAACGAGAAAAAGACATACAGATAAACAGTAACAGTGACAAAACTAGAGTGCATCAAAAACTAATCAGATATTTGGCTCATCATGGCCTCTGAGACAAAATTACAAAACTGGACATATATTTGATTTGCTTTTTTTACTCATTATTTGTTTTCTGTATTGCTTTATGATTAAGCAAAACTCAAATTAAAATAAATCAATTCACATTATTGGAATTACTCATAAAGGAACTGCCAGAATTCTACAAACAAATGTCCTTTAATTTGTTTTTTAATCAGAGATATTCCACTCATCTGCATTTAAATCTTCCTGATTCCAAGACATTGGATCTAACTGTGATACTCCTTTTTCTAAGGTTATTTTATCCTTCTTTACTTAATTATCTGCAAAAATCAAGTGGCATCACTAGACAAATATTTATGATCAAAAGATTTGTTATGTAGAACTGGAAGGTAGATAAACAGATAATTTGAAATCAACAGAGAAAAAGATAGACATTGAGAAAAATATTGAGATAGCAATGGGGTAGATAAGTTGGAAGGATGGAAAATAGATGAATAGATGATTATTTCAATTGATGATAGGTGGACAAATGGGAGGATAATTGAGATATTAAACAGGAAGGAATATGTAGCTGGAGATATAATAGACAAATGTATATATAATGTATGCATGTAGTATATTTTAAGATACCTACCGGAATGCATCTAAACATACATACCATACATTTAAACGTCAAAGTGCTCATTAATTTGAGTAATGAGCAGATGTTGCCTTTTTAAATAATGCACGCTCTTGACATGGACTGTCAAACAACAGTATATTGATGTTGAAGATGGACTGTGAGTGAATACATTAACCAAGTTGTACGGTTGCTGGTTTCTTTGCTCACTAACAATGTTGTATACTTGATTAATGTTCTTGCTGTTTAGCACTTACTATATTGTATCAAAAAACTTTTTCATTTGAATTTTCATGAGTTTAACAATAATATCTCCATTTTTCTTTTGCTATCAGATAATTCTCATAATTTCCTTTCAGTTTTATATTTCTTCTGTTTTCCCATTGGGCATCTCAGTGTCATACGTCTCCCCGAACCAAACATTCCATCCGTAAAAGGTGACAATCTTCTATCAAGTAGTTTTCGCCTTGACTTTCTAAACCTCATGTGGCACACAGCACCAATTTTGTACTATACAGTAACCCCGGATACTGGGTGGGCATCATGATCTGAGTTTTCATCTTGGCATTCTATGACTAACTGTTTAAAGTTGTCACATGCAGCATGTAAACATTGAACATCCTACACTTTTTAGGGGTGCATCAATTCTAAACAAATGTATATAAATATGATTTACATTAAACAATAAGAAGTAGGAGCAGGACGAGTTACTTGGCCCCTCAAGCTTTCCCAGTCATTGAGTAAGAGGATGATTGACCTGGCTGTTGTCTTAAATCCACTTTCTTGTTTGAGCACCATAACCCTAGACTCCTCTGCCAATCAAAAATCTAATCAAACCTTGAGTATGTTCATCAAATCAGCCTTCGCTGCTCTCCAGGGTACAGAATTCCAAAGATCAAAGATTGTCTAAGAAATGAAATTCTTCCTCATCTTCATCTTAAATGGGAGACTATGCCCATTAGTTTCATATTCCCCATGACATTCTCTTAGCATCTACTTTGTCAAAGTTTCCGCTGAATTGTATCTGCTTCAATAAGATCACCATGTCGCTGCTATGCAGTAGCTTCAAATGGCATTTACCCCTAATAGGATACTGCCATTTTGTTTATCACACAAATAGGTAAAGTGTTATGTAAATTTCAATGTTAGGTATGTGGGCCATCTGTCTAAAAGGCTGATGGATTGTATTAAATAACATATTCCTTTGGCTGTTCAAAACAAATGAAATACCAGCCATTCCCAATCAGTCCATGTTTGCAAAACATACAAGTGTCTAAAATGTTACTTGATTCTGCAATTGGACTGCATTTGCTATATAAAAATAAAACTGAAATGGTGGCTCATGATCTTTTCTTCTATCAAGGGAGCATTGCAGACAAGGTGAGCAATTGTTGGCCATTGCTAATTGCCCTTGGATGGTAGTGAACAACCTTCTTGAATCGCTGCAATCTGTCTAGTTTAGGTTTATCTTATTAAACCCAGAAAGATTGAAGGAACGGATATATAGTTCTAAGTCAGGATAGTGTGAGGGTAGGTGGGTGTTGTCATTCCTATGCTTCTACTGCCTCTGTCATTCTAGGTGATAAAGCTTGATGGTTTGAAAATATTTGTATGGTTGGTCTAGTTACATTTCTGATCCATGGTAACCATGAAGCTTTAGATGTTAAGCGATTCACTTAAAGTAATGTTGTCAATACCCAGGTGAAAATGATTAGATTCTTCCTTGTTGGAGGTGCTCATTGACAAGCATTTGTACGGCATAAATGTTATTTGTTATTTATCAGCCAAAGTTTGAATGCAAATAGCATATGGACTAATCTAATCATTGAGGAGTTGTGAGTGATGCTGAATATTGCATGATCACACAAATGGACAGATCAAGAGCAAAAGTAGGTCTTCATCCACTTGAATATCCTCTACTCTTTAACAGGATCATAGCTGATCTGTTTGTGTTTTGAATTCCATGCTCCCATCTACCTTCTCTAACAAGAATCTATTTACCTCCACCTTAAAGATTTTCAATGAGCCAGCCTCCACCCACCTTTTGAGACAAGGTCTAAAATTGCATAACTCTCTAAGGAAAAAAAAAAGTTCTCTTTGTCTCTTCCTTAAAGGGCTGACCCTAATTTTTCTTAAAAAGTGCCCGCCTCTGGGCTCATCCACAAGAGAGAACGTCCCTTTATGTCCACCTTGTCAAGAATATTCTTGAGTCAATTCACCCCTCACTCTTAAACGTCAGTGGAAACAAACCCAGCCCATCCAGACTTTCCTTAGGACAACCTACTCATTCCACACATCAAATTTATTGACCTTCTGTGAACCACCACCAACTTATTTACATCCTTCCTTAAATAAAGAGACCGCAAATACATACCATACTTGAGTTGCAGTCTCAGCAACACCCTGATACCTCAAATGTAACATCCTCACTTTAATGTCATAATAAAGGATAGTCTGCCATTGCTCCTAAAATATCTTTCTGTATCTATATATTAAATTATGTGACTCATGCACTAGAATGCACAGATTCCTCTTGGAACTCTGTAGATGTTCACTGTTTAAGTAATACTCCATTTTTTTTCATTTTCCCTGCCAAAATGAACAACTTCACACTTTCTACATTATACCCCAACTGCCAGGTTTTGGCCCACTCATTCAACCTATTAATATCGACCCGTACTCTCCTCATGTCCTCTTCACAACATACTCTCCTATTTCTTTGCACCATCTGCAAATTTAGTTACTAATGTAGATTGTAAAAAGTGGAGGCTGCAGCTCAGACCTCCAAGTGATTCCATTCTTCATTTTCTACTAATCAGAGGAAGACCTGTTTCTTGCAGCTAGCCAATCTTCTATTCATGGACAATATGTTACCTCTGCACCATAAGTTTTTTTAATTCCCGCGATATTCTTTGATGTTGCACATCATCAAATGCCTTGTAGAAATGCAAGTATAATGTGCCTATCCCTTCATCCACAGACTGAGTAACTCCTTCAAGGAACTCCAATAAATCAGTTAAAGATGATTGCTCTTTAGCAAAATTATGCTGCCTCTTCCTGAATACCTTGGGTTTCTTAAGTACATATTATCACCTTAATCATCGATTCTAACACCATCCCCACAATAGATATCAAACTAACTGGCCTATAGTTTCATGCTTTTTGCCTTCTTCAACAGAGGAGTTACATTTGCTATTTTCAGTCTGATGGAACCTTTCTAGAATCAAATAAATTTTGGAAAACTAACATCAAAGCATCATTCTTTCATTGGCTACCTCCATTAAGACCTTCGGATGAAATCTATCAGGACCTGTAGACTTGCCAGCTCACAGCCCAATCAGTTTGTACAGCATCACTTCTCTAGTGATTGTAATTTCACCAAGTTCCTCTCTTCCTTCCACCTCCTGACTAACAACTATTACAGGAGCATCTTTTTGCATATTAAATAGTGAAAAAAGTCAAAAATATTTCTTCATTTCATCTGTTATTTCTTTGTTATCTACTATGAATTCTCTATTCTTGCTCTCTAGACTGTAAGACCATAAGAAATAGAAACAGGACTAGGCTGTTTGGGCTCTCGAGCCTGCTCCACCATTCAGTAGGATCATGGCTGATTGACATTCCTCATGCCCATTTTCCTCGTAACCCCGATTCCCCGACTCACCAAGAATCTATTTCAGCCTTAAATATACACAAAGATTCTGCCCCACAGCTCTCTACAGCAAAGAGTTCCAAAGACTTACCTGTGAGAGAAGAAATTCCTCCTCATCTCAGTCTTGAATTGATGTACGTTTATTCTGTGGCTATGACCTCTGGAGAATAAACACTACTTTATATTCCATTTTAAATAGCTGTAAAATCTTGCTGTGTGTTTTTATGTTCCTCTCAGACTCTAATTTATTTCTCCTGATTACTCTTTCAGTCATTTGCTGCCATTCTTTACATTATATCCAAGCATCTGACCTGTCACTCATTTTTGCACAATTATATGCCTTTTCCTTAAGTTTGATGCTTTCTTTAACTTCTGTGGTTGACCTCAAATGGTGGGCCCACTCCTTAGAAATTTTCTTCATTGTAGGAAAATACTTCTGAGTATTCTGAAATACTTCCTTAATTGCCTGTGACTACCTCCCTATTGATTTATCCACAAGCCTAGTATCCAATCTCAGCTTTATTGGCAATTGGTTGTCCTTACTTAAGTTTAAAATACTAGTCTTGGGACCTACTCTTCATCCCTTTCAAACTGTATGCAAAATTTCACTTGTATTGTGGTCATTGCTACCTAGAGATGTCTTTACACAGATTAATAATTATTCCCATCACCTTACACAATGCCAAGGTGAGTATAACCTCCAATCTAGTTGGCTCCAAAATGTTTTTGAAGAATGTTTTCAAGATACTTTCTATGAATTCCTCATCCAGGCTGTCATTGTCAATCTGATTTTTCCAGGCTATATTCAGATTAAAAACACTCATGATTATTGTCATGGTTTATTACAAGCTTTCAGATTCAGAGCCTTTAGTTTTATCCTTTAATTATCTTTGTAACATCTAATCTTGACTATTGGTGCATTAATAGGATTATTGTCTGTTTCTTCCTGTCACATCTGAACTTCAGTTCTCACTTTACTGCTTTGCTCTCCTGCCTTGAATAAATCCTGATTTACAGCATCCACAGTTCTTTTGGTTTTTATTGATTTGCTATATCTGCCCAAATTTTGATCCTAACCCCATTGCTAATTTTAAAGCTCTCTGACTCCCCTATTTATAACACTCGCTAGAACTCTGGCTCCAGCATGATTCAGGTGCAAACTATCCAACATTTGCACCAGTACTGATGCCAGTGCCCCACAGACAAGAACCTACTTCTGTTACACTAGACTTTGAATCACATAATCAGTTCAACAATCATGTATTGCATTATTATCATAGAATCCCTACAGTGTGGAAGGAGGCTAATCAGCCCACAGAGTTCACACTGTCCCTCCAAAGGGCATGCCACCCACCCAGACCTATCCCCCTACCCTACAATGCTATATCTCCCATGGCTAATCCACCTAGCCTGCATATCTGTGGATACTGTGGGCAATTTAGCATGGCCAGCCCATCTAACCTGCATATCTTTGTACTGTGGGAGGAAACCAGAGCACTCAAAGGAAATCCACACAGACACGGGGAGAATGTGGAAACTCCACATGGACAGCTGCCCAAGGGTGGAATCAAACCCAGGTCCCTAGCACTGAGGCAGCAGTGCTATCCATTGAGTCACAGTGTCGCCCCCTAAAAAAATAATGTTTTTACAGTAATGGGAGAAGGCCATTTGGCCCATCAAGTCCACACCGATCATCTGAAGAGCATCTTAACCAGAAGTACCCACCTAATCAATCCCTGTGACCCTGTATTTCCCATGGCTAATCCACCTAGCCTGCGCATCCCTGGATACTATGAGCAATATAGCATGGCCAATCCACGTAACTTGCACATCTTGGACTATGGCAGGAAACCAGAGCATGCAGACACAGGGAGAATGTGCGAACACCACACAGACAGTCATGGAATCAAACTCTGGTCCCCAGAGCTTGAGGCAACAGTGCTAACCACTAAACCACTGTGCTGCCCCTATTACCTGAGCCATGTGCCAATAATTATTACCCTGCTCCTCAATTCAGAGTCTAGCTTCCCATTTTGTCAAAGCAGAATCATTTCCTTACCCTACCTCTGTCTCTGATACCTACTTGGACCATAACAGACCTCTCATAGTGAATGGTTAGGATCGGGAATATATTGCTTGGCAATATGGTGCAGGCAGGTTCAACCGAGGAGCTCAGCAGGGAATTAGATTGTTGTATGGAAAAGAAGAATATGTAGAACCAGTCAGTGGGTCTTTGCTACACTTTGCACAAACGACAACACAAAAAGACGCCAGAGGTCATTACCTTATTCTGCTCAAGGAGGACATTGAGGAATTGAAAAAGGTTGAGGAAAAGGAGGACAAACATGATGCTTTATGGGAATCCAGTGCCAAGAGAAGTCTGCTGAGGTGGTCACAAGGCAGACTGGTTTGACTGTGGAGATGATACCAGAATCTGATCAGCCACAAACTTACTGAATGGTGAGCTCAAATACATAATGGTCTCTTCCTTGTTCTTGATCCCATTCTCCTATGTTCCTTGGCAACAAGGACCAAGCTGATTCAACAACACTTCACTTAAATGTCTCTCAGGTCTAGGACTGATAACTCTCTGCATTTAATCTTCCAGAGATAAAACTCCATGAGCACATGCACGTCTGAAAGATTCTATTGCCACAAAAAAGATTTTGAAACTGGTTACTCCAGAGCCACCATTGCTCAATGTCACAGCCATGCAACTGCAACAAGCTTAGACTTGCTTACATAACTTCCATTTCACCTCCCTCTACGAGAGCTTTAAAATACACAAACCTGATTGATTTAACTTATGACTTATTTTTTATCTCAATGACGAAGCAAAGAGAAAATCACACACCTGTGACCCATCAAGTGCAAGAAATGACATGGTTCTCCCCCGTGCCTGAACAAACGTGGAGACAGCCATCTCTATTGTACCCACATGTGGATGAAATGCCCATGGCTTCTGTTCTTGTCGTGGAGTTGCCCAGCAAGCTGCTTATATAATTACAGGAGCAGCTCCTTCACATAGCCTAGCATCGTATATGGTTTCTGAATTGGAGGGTCTGAAGAGATATCCCCTCATTAGTTTCTTTGATTATCTCGTCCCTTCCATAGCACTCTTCCATATTAGACAAAGCCACTGACTGGCACATAGTTGGCATCCACTTCAAACATCAATGCACCTTTAAGAACACTGCGCAATCCAAAGAGCCTCACTCTTTCTGTGCAAGATTGCACAGTTCCTGCACCCATTCAGAGTAGAGCTGCAGATGGCCCTTCGAGATAGTAATCACAAAGCAGGCATTCAAGCTTCAAAACTGAGCCATGATCAAGCACACCCTGACACACTGACCCCTCCATTGTCTTCCCACAGCTCTGCAATACCTCACAGGTTTCTAACATTTAAGTGGCACAGTGGGTCAGTGGTTAACACTGCTGTCTCATAGTGCCAGGAACCAGGTTCAATTCCACCGTTGGGTGACTGTGTGGTGTTCGCATATTATCCCTGTGTATGCATAGATTTCTGCCCAGTGCTCCAGTTTCCTCCCACAGTCCAAAGATGTGCAGGTTAGGTGGATTGGCCATGCTAAATTGCCCATAGTGTCCAAGGATGGGCAGTCTAGATGGGTTAGCCTGGGTAGGGTCCGGTTGGGATGCTCTTTGAAGGCTTGGTGTGGATTTTAGGGCTGAATAGCCTGTTTACACACTGCAGGGGTTCTATCTTATTCATTCTAATTTAATCCAGCTGTCTCTGTTGCTCCAGAAGGACACTTGGCATTTGTGGCATTTGAGGTCTGACATTTCCATTCAGCAAAGCATGGCTGTGTTTGGGCTCTGAGTGGGATTACCCACAGCTGACTGTAACTCACTGTCCTCCTGCTGCTCACTTGCTAGGCAGTCACTACCACCAAGTGTTCTCCCTTCTATTCTTGATTCAGGCACTAGCTGAGTTGAGGGCATCTACACAGTGAAAGCTGCAGAAATGTGACAACTCAGGCAGTATAGAATCACCCCTTGTGGAGGAGGCCAGCAATGACTTTGAGGACTATTCTGCTTTACCACAGCTGCTGGTGATGTGGGAGAGATCGAAAGTTGGTGATGGGACTAGGGCAACTTAGTAGGTGCACCCGCACAACCAACCCATAGATGACCGCACTTGAAGACCTATAGCAGACATTGAATAGGAGCTTCCTCCATGCCTTTGACATGAAGTGTCTCTGTTTTATTGCCTTGCACATCATTGCTGAAGGCCTAATTCTCCTTAACTGAGTCATTTGCTAGGCTATTTCAGAAAACTATTCAACCACATTATTGAGTATAGAGTCATATGGAGCAGGCACAGCAGATTTCCTTCCACAACTTACATTAGTAGACATTTATTTTCAAAAAAAAAATTTGCTTTTTGTATGGCTACCACAGATATTTGCTTTGGATTCCACAGTTATCAACTGAATTTTGAAATTTCCCCGTTGTCATATAGGACATTTGAACATGAGTTGCTGAGTCTAGTCTGGTGGATGTAGTTGTAGATGCATAGGCTGGGGAAATTGCAGCTGACCCTTTTCTCCATGCTTTCACCAGAGGCAGCAGCATAGTGGTGAATGAGACAGGCAATAATGGTGATCACTGCAGCAGAAGAACAATTTTGCTGGTACCAATCAGGCCTCTTACTGTGTTTAGACCCCAGCGAATAGTGACTATAGCAGGTTGTAGGTGTGTTAAAAAGACCCAAGTATTTCAAGAGAGACAAAAAGTCAAGGTGCTATACCTTTTCATGTCATAGTCTTACTACTTAGTGTGAAATTCCTGGAAACTAATGGGCCTAATGAGGTCTTAGTTGCTCCCCTGATACTAGCTCCTGTTGGTTGGGTTTCACAGGGACACCACTGATCATGTTGCGAGAGCTGTTGGCCTTCCTTGCAATAAGTTACGTTGTCTAAACTATTTTTGATCAACATGTTCAGGAATGTTACGATACACCTTCAGAATAGGTGGGACTTCAACATGGATCTTCTGGTCGAGAGACCACAATGTCTAATGTCTATCTGCATCCAAAACCTGCTCCATCCTTAACTAGATGACGTACAGACCTATGATGTTGGCTGCCTCCCATAAAATTCAGGTGGACTCGTAATTTCAGCTGATTCATAACCCCAGAATGACCTCAAAAGTTAGGTTGCTCCTGCTCATGGAGAGATTTAGTCCCAAGTGTCTAGATCATTAGCTCAGGCTTCTGGATTACTAGTCTCACAAAATAAGCACTATGCTTTATACCATTCCCATGACTTTTCATATCAGGCATATCTGCAGCTTCAGTCACCATGCTGAAACTATATGTTTTAAAATGCATTTAATGAGCTGAGAAATCAGTTGTTTTGTCTTTGTTTGTTTGCTTATGGGAACTGCATGTGCAAACTGGCAGCCCTGTGATTTACGTCGGACTGTATCAGCGCAACCCAGTCGGCATCCGGAGGTTTTTAATTAATGCAAATCCAGAGTGCACCAAGCAAGAGGGCAAATTATTCCGCTGAGGTGCACGCCTTGTCATCGCCAATTACCTGGTAATTACCTCACAGACTAACATTTTTATTAATCAGCTTAATAAAAAGCTCATGGAAAAACATGCTGACGAGAGTCAAATTTGAAAGCAGGCAGTAAAACAGGATTTGTTTGCAGCAAGAAATGAAAGTGGCTATTGATAAAAATTAATTAAGTTATAATGAAAATATGCATGTGTACTTCTGTGCGTTGAAGGGTCAGGCTCAGAATGAGGAGTTATGCCACATTTACATCCTCAAGTCATTTTCTATTGAAACAGATGGGTACAATATTGCAATCTGCAGTATTTATGTTCCCAGGTTGATTGCACAGATCTACAACAATACAACAGAACAACTACACATGAAATGGGCAATTGGAGGTTTCAATTTCAGTACAAACTGAATCAAACAGATTCAGTATTGAAAGGGAAGAGGATTTGTAGAGAATCCATGTTCTTGGGATAAGGGAGCTGCAAACTTTTCAGGAGTCTGATTCCCAATTGCTAGTCATTAATCTCTGTTACTGTAGTCTCTGGTATTATAGTTTCAGTGAAGACTGTCGTGACAGAACACAATACTGAGACATTATGTAGTTTGGCAACTTTCTAAGTAATCACCCTATACCACATCTGGCTCTCAACCACACAGTCTGGATTACACTTTAATATTAGTGCCTAAGGTTATGATTAAGTTGCAAGTGTCTCTTCAGATGGGAAAGTAGCAAATGTAACTCCTCTACTCAAGAAAGAGGAAGCAGAAAGCAGGCAGCTACAAGCCATTTAGCTTAATGTTATTGGGAAATGTTGCAATCTTTCATTAAGGAAGATAGAATTGGATGGATAGAAAATCTCAATCCTACTAACCAAGCTGATTTGACTTATAGTAAATTTGGAGGAAGTAATAAGCAATATGGATAAAGGGGCAAAACTTTTCTACCTATATATTTCATAAAGGGGAATCTATCGATGTGATATACTTAGATTTCTAGAAGACATTTGACACAGTGGCATGCATGCTCCTGGTACAGAGGTTAGCAATTCTGTGGATTGAAGATTTCTAACAGGAAAAAGAAAGGACCATAAATGGGTCATTTTTAGGTTGGCATGCTATAACTAGTGTAGTGCCACAGGGATCAGTACCAGGCCTCAACTATTTACAATTTATATCAATTATTTGAATGGAGGAACTGAATGTTTGGTTGCTAGAGTTGCAAACAACACCAAGATAGTTAGGAAAGTAAGTTGTGAAAGGATGTAAGGTGTGTACAAAGTGATATTGATAGGTTGAGCAGATGGGCAAAGATTTGGCAGGTATAATATAATGTAGGAAACAGTAAAGTAGGAAGAGTAGAAAAGCAGTACTGATTTAAATAGAGAGAGAGGGATTCCAAAGCTTTGAGCCACAGGGGGATCTGGGTATACTTGTGAGTCACATAAAGTTAATATGCAGGTACAACAAGTTATTCGGTTGGTAAATGGAATGTTGTCATTTATTGCAAGGGAAATAGAATATAAAGGCATAAATGTTTTGCTACTTTATAGGATGTTGGTGCAAACAAATCTGGAATACAGTGTACAGATTTAAGAAAGGGTATAAATACATTCGAAGCAGTTCAGAGATTTACTCAACTGAACGTGGAACGTGGAACGGGGAAGTTATCTTGACAGACATTGAACAATCTGGGTCTGTCCTTTGGGGTTGAGAGGAAAAAGCTGATCATACAAGATTTTTGACAGGGTCGAAGCTGAAAGGATGTCTGTGATATAAGCGAATCGTGAATTGGGGGAGACAGTTCAAAAAAACAGATATTCCATTGAAGATGGAAAACAGGAATTTTTTCTGAGTGTAATGATGTTTTGGAAGTCACTTCCATAGACAGCAGTGGAGGTGAGGTCATTGAATATTTCTAAGATGGAGCTTGATAGATTCTTGAGTAACAAGGTGGCCAAGGATATCAAGGATAAATGGGAATGAGATCTTGAAGCTACAATCAGATCAGCCATGATCTTATTATAGGTAGCAGCAGGTTTGATGGGCCGAATGATTTACACCTGGTCTTAATTTATACGTTCATATGTAAAGGTTATTACAGATTAGCAATTGGAGCTCGAGTTTCAGATTCAGTGGTTTGCTGTTAGGAGTTAAGGTTAAGAGCTAGGATTCAGGTAAGATTTTGTGGTCAGTTGTTCATGGTTCAGTGTACCAGAGTACTAACAGCAGAAGGCTTTCTGCTGAGATAGCCATCACTGTAATTACGTTACAATCTCAAGGGCAGTAGGAATGGGCAATAAATGGCTAATAAATGGTCTAGCCATGATGCCTACATCCCACAAATAAATGAAGAAAAGAAGTATTCTTTTAAATTACAAATTAATATATAATAAACAGAACAGAAATTGGTATTTTGGCCCAAATAAAATTTGCTGGTGTTTAAGATAA